>NC_134046.1:8894384-8954384 GCF_965140245.1 Athene noctua
CTGGAGAACTTCTGCTGTAAAAGCAGGGAAACTAGGTCAGTGCTTTTTGAAGAGAGGAAAGCTCGGGTGGACATCATTATTTTATATACGATTCTAAGGGGAATAGCTAGGAGAGATGTCAGAAAACTAGTGTCAAATACAAGAACAAATGGACAGGCTCTAAGAAAGGGAAATGGAGAGAAACTAAAGGAGGCTCGAGCTCAAGGGATATAAACATTTCTGTACACACTAAGTAGTTGATGCAAGAACTGAGTTATAGAAAGGGCTAATAAGAGCAACCAATAAGGATCTGGAAAAGGAAAAGCTTTGTGGGCTGCAGCCACCTGAAAGCAGACAAATCTGTTTCTTGTTCTTGGTCTGTCCCAAGTTTCAATCTCAAAATTACTTTGAGATTCACATATAGTAAATCTCTATGCAAGCGCAATAGATTGAAGTGACAATTCGGTTTATCACTTGAAGATAAAACTCAGAAGAACATTTGCCTTCTAATTCTATTAATATAAATGTAATTACAAGGGCTAATTCAAATTCAAATGATAACTTATAAGGGTTGGTGGAGGTAGCAGACTACCGAGAAAGAGATGATGCTGGAATCCCCAATCCTTACATTTGATCAATAGTTCAGCGTTAATAGACTTTATTTATGAGTTGGAACATATGGTTTGAAAATGAGCCTAATGATTAGGTTGCATGTGTATAGACACACACTTCTCTAAGCACTCAAATATTTGAATGTTTCAGTTGTCTCTAAAAGAGAAAAAAAAGCCTCTGTGTGGTGTTGTAACAGATTAAAATAGTCTTCATTTCCAAAAAAACCCAGAATGCTAACTATCATGCAAGTGCAAGCACAACTTTCAGAATATGCTGCTTTAAACACAGATCATACCAGTACTCTTTGTTCTAAGTATCTGAGATGTATACTAGTCACTAGGAAAAAAAATATCGAGGTAATAGCCTGGGGCAAATGGAATTTGAAAGGAGAGGAGAGTCAGTGGACTGTGTAGTCTAGGGCTTTTTTAGTGAATTTTCTTATATCTTCTGAAATTTAAAGGCAGAACTTCATCTGGTAGACATAAGCATGGCATTATTGAAGCTGATGGAGCTAAGCTATGGATCTGGTCCCAAATACGTATTCTAATACATATAAAGAAGAAAACAGGAAAAAAAAGGTAGCATAAAAATAACAGATTCAACAGTCCCATCGAATATGGGTCAGATTCTGAGATCCTGTAAAAAATGTAATGCCAGCCCTATTTCTTGGGAATTTTCCTTATTTAGAGCAATAAATTTTTTTTGGTCTGACCGATGTCACAAACATTCCTCTCTTCTAGATCAATAGTTAAAGAAGAGATATTTTGTAGTGAAAGTGTGAGGAGGAAAGAATCCAAGTATGCTGTAGCTCTGTCCCCTTCCATTCTGCTCAGTGGTAGCAGAAATGTACCCGCGCCTTACAGATCATAAAAATCCATGGTAACGAGATCTCAGAAATTTGGAGTTCAGCAGAGGATTCAATATGCAGATTTTGAAAACTTTCACAGTATCCTCGGATCAATTTTGAACTGCCAGGTTATGATACTGAGATGAACTGGCCCATCTCAACCACTGTTATAGCCATGAGACGTTGATGCTGACATGGAACCAAAAATTTGTCATGACGCTGGGAAAGAGCAAGGAACACAGAAGTGAGTGCTACTGATCAAAGCAGATGAGAGTCAGGAATGTTTATACAGGAGATGCAACCTCACACACATACCTCGTCAATCTGAAGCCGTCAGAGTTAATATGCTGTCTATTAAAATTTGTTCAAATACAGCACCTGTCATAGCACGTACAGGAAAAGTGTTTGTTAGGTCAATGTCACACAAGAAGAACGAGGTGTAGTCGAGGGGATCTAACCCTGGATGGCTGGGAGTGGGTGCGTAGACTAAGCAGTGTTATCTGTGCACTTGTCTTCTAGGCATCAGACCCCAGATGTTATGGCACTACGAGGGCTTTAGTTTTTCTCCATTATGATCATTTCTCACAATCTTACTAATATTTGAATGTCTGGCGTGCTTTAATATTTGTCTTCTAGTAGCACTCTTCTAGGAAGGGGAATGCAATGCTTGTGTTTTACTGATTGTCTGCAGCAGGGATGAGATTGGAAACGGGTTTCCTGTAGCCAGAGCTCTCCTGTAGCTCAGGGCTCTCACCATCCCCTTGCACCCTCGTGGCTCAGTGCTCACAGGAGCACGAGTGGGAGCATCCCGACAGCACAGCAGGCACAAGCTTAGTACCACTGTGCTAATACTCCGCTGCTGTTTTGGTAGCACAGGTAACAGTAGTATCAGGAATACTTAATACTGTACTGAAGAAAATATGACAGCCAATGAGTTTTCGCTAGGTGCTTGAAACAACATGCCATTACCATAGCAGCTGGGCACTCTGTGGGAGGATCTGTCATTTCTGATTCATATACAGGCTATCGCAAAAGATTACTTGTATTATTGTGTGTCCTTAAGCAATAGGAAAGCAGTGGATTTGTATTCAGGCAGTCCCAAATGTCATTGTTATTGTCAATGCTATTGTTGTCTACTTTAATCTGAACTTTGAAAGCTCACTGCATATAACAGATAGTTTCAGAGCAAGCCCATGTTCTTAATGAGTATATGAAGTTACTGTTACTTTAGTTTATTCTAAGTGTTGAACCCAGCATGGGATCTAACCTGGAATAGTCATCTTGAGAATATTGCGGTGGAAAGTAGAGCGTAGGATTTAACATTGGAAATTAGAAGTTGATCCTACTTCTTATACAAAATTGAGATTGACAAAATTGAGGTTTATCTACATAAACCTTTAAACAAAGATGTGGCTCTGAATCAAAATTAGGGAACTGGAGAAATGAAGTTGAGGATTTTGTTCTCTTAAAGGAAACTTGCCCAGCAAGCCTGTCAGGAGAAAGAGCTGCCACAGCAGAGTTAAGCACAGATGTTAATGGAGTCCGTTCTTTTTCTGAAGGTCAATTTTGAATAAATCAGGATTGTTTAAAAATGACAATTATTGATTAATTAAATCTATACTTGGAGATTAGCCCTCTTAGTTCTGAAGAGTTTGTACACCAAATTGGTAGGAATGAAAAACTGAAAGAAAAAAATGTCATCATTTAATTAACTGCTGTTCAAATTGGCGCTGGTGCTAGCAATGGTTTTGGAGGTGTGTTCCTCACAAGAACAAATAAAGGGGGGATCACAAGTCTCTCTCTGCACTGAAATTCCATAGAGCAGCCTACCGTGTGTCTGACTATAAAGAGCAATATGTCCATCTCCAAAATGTGATCCTCAAAAGACAGAGTGAGATAGTTTCAAAGTAGTTTATGGGTCCAAAAGTCCAACATCAAAATGCGCAAAGCTGAATAGCAGGGCTATACAAGCAATTTCTAGAGTTACAGGAACATAGCTGAAAGTTATCTGAACGGGGCTTAAGTCTGAAAGAGAAACTCTCGGCACATAAACCATGAGTATCTAGGTACCTACTACAGGAGGTACAGCAGAAGATACTGCTGCAGCTCTGTGATTCACATCTCACCAGCTCACTCTGGGGCAGAGCTAAGGCGGGAGGAGGCAGGATCGGGCCCTTTGCCTGTGACGGGGAACTACCTGGAAGAGGGAAAAGGGACGATGTTCAAGGCAATGTGGTACTGAACTCGGGGGGCTGAAGGCGAGCGAAATAAGAAATGAAGGGGCACCATGTTGGCATGAAGTGATACGCTGTCACAGGCAGCTCCCGAGCTGATCCCACACTTAAAAATAGATTGACATTTATCCAGGAGGTGAGTTTGTTATTCTGTAACTACAGCATTTTCTATTATGTTTGATAAGGGAAAGAAGATTGGATCTTGGTCAGAAATATAAAAATTCGTCTCCTAGCAGGGGATAATAGCAGGAGAACAGGGGCAGACGACAACGGCAGATTTAAAAGAGTTCAGTGCAGTCCCTGGCAAGGAAGATACTTTCGGTGCTGGGCTGAGATGTCAGGCCATGCTCATGGCTGGGCCACCCCTGTGGTACCCAGGCTGGGCGTGTCCCCCGGGCAGCAGCCCCAGGTTCTGCCCTGCTCCTCTCCCCTCTGAGACCTGGGTCGCTCTGGGCAATTTTTGCTGAAAGCCAACTTACTATCACACAGAAAGTCATTAGAGCAAGAAAAATAGGGCCAATGTGCCAGTAAGACCCCAATCTAGTGGAAGTATTGGGGTGCAATTAGGATGAGGACTGTAGTGTGCTGTGCACAGTGTAAAGGAGGTGTTAGTTGTCAGGGGGGGAGAGGGGGCGTACACACACACATAAATGTGCAACATATCCCTAGACAGGCATGACAAATGTATGTACTGCCTGGCTTTTGCAATTGCACAGTAGGTAGTGTAAAAACCTTAACTTTCTGCAAAAATCCAAAGCTCTTTTGTTTCAGTGTCTAACTGTTGATCTAAAATGGGAGTTCTTGTTTTCTAATTCACAAAGCTTAAAAGATCGCTCATTTTATATTAAAATGATAGCCTTTGCAAGAGACCTTCAATCTAATTAAAGCCAGGAGATTAGTATCCCTTAGAATATTTGCAAAGCCTGCAATGGGAAGTTAATGAAATGTGTACACTTTTATAAAGCTTTAATTTTTAATGAAATAATTCAGGACATGGACCTTGCTCCTCTGCCTTACTTGCTTTGTCCAAAACAGGGACAGTTTACAAACAACTCGGGAGTTTGGTGGTGAAGAAAACAGAGGATAAGGTAATCAGAAGGCTTCTTTGTAACTACCGCAAGCCTGTCTTTTCTCTCTTCTATCCAACCTGAGAATTTCAGTATTCCTGATTAATAATAATGAATGAGAATATAATTTTAGACTGGCAGTCATTTCTTAAGGTCATGGATCTCTGTGTGTGTATGTGTGTATACATATAATACAACCTCTTTTTATATACAATATATAATGTATACTATATATATATGTACATAATTTATATATAAAAAAATCAGTGACTGCTAAGGAACCTTAAATAAAGCAAATAAGGCAGAAGAGAGGTCAGCGTTGCAAGGCAATATCTCATATTTGGAGAAATGTCTGAGCTCAGAGGCGAGGGGAGCCGTCAGGGCTGCAGCAGTCTAGTTCAGAGGGGATGACCAAAGGAAATCCTAAGCAATTCCAACCACCTTTTAGGCTAGGCTCCTCTAATGATGGCCCTACTCCTCTGTTATCTCTTGAGAAGGAAGAAAAGCGGAAAAAAGCTGAAGCACAGAGAGAATCAAGCCCTGTTCAAAGACATACCTGCTCTCCCCAGCGCTATGGGGCAGTGTGATCCCTGGGGGCCACGCACACCCTTTCCAGGGCTGCTTTACCAACAGCTACGCCGTTAGAGCTATTTACTGTAGCTGCTTCTTTCACCCTTTGCATTACTGTCTCTGAATTTTGCCACTGGAAAGAGCTGGCTGTTGCATTCAAAATAGTAACTTTTTTATAGCTCCAGCCCTGCTTTACATTATGCTTACTGGATCTTCCTGAAACCTAAATGTTAGAATATCCTAATCTTGCTCTACATTTTAAAGCTGAAAGATAAACCTGTTGTTTAATGAAATCCACAACACTACAGGAATAGTAACCATTGTGTTTCTTCATTTCAAAGAACGGCTGAAATCTAACATCTGGTGTAACTGTACAAACCTGACCTTAGGTCAGAGTAAGTATTGTATTGTTGATGATGGATACGCTTTTTTCATTACCATGCTGTCTCCATTCTTTCAGCATCCATGCTGTGAATCCCCAGTTATAGCCAGGACTATTGATAAATACTGATTTTTAAAATACAATTCCTTTTTTTTTTTTTTTTTACACTTTTAAGCATGCATTGTAAGATTTTTTTTTAAATGGCTCTTCTAGTTTGTTGTCAACAATATGCTATTATATGAGCAAACTCTTCTGCATGATAGCTCTAACACACAATGATCAAGGATTATGTGTCTGAAGATGCAGCTATGATCCTAAAAGAACAGTGTGACAAAAAGGTGATCCTCTATGTCTAATGCCTTCCCCTGTACTTTCCTCTTTGGATGCTCATTTTCTTAAAGCCCTTGTAGGACTAGGGTTTAAGATTTAAATTGTGAAGCAGATGTGGACACCTGTGAATGTCTTTGCACATCGTTGTTTCAAGATTTGAGCCCCTGTGCAGGAAGGGCTGCACTGTCCTGTATGATTGATGTCCATTATTTTTAAGGCCTGGGGTAATATGAACTAGATCAGCAACTGAGAAGCAGTTTGCAGTACTGTAACCAGGGCTCCCAGCAAGCCCAGTGATGTACCAGTCAAGAAATGAAGATAGCTGGAAGTTCTAGTCAAATCTCAACTAGATAAAAGCCACCAGACTCTCCGCCACCAAACTGGGAGAGGGCAGAATTTAATGATGATTTCTATTTGTTTGCTTTGCTGAGCTTATCTAACCCCAGAACCTTTCTCTCCATTTCTGTGCAGCTCTCCAATAGATTAACAAGTCTCTTAGCACCATAGTGTTACTTTTTTTCCCCTAAAGCTACGAAGAGTCAAATTTATTTTGTAGTTCCTTGGGCACCATGAGCCCAGGCTCGTTCAGACTTGACTCTTTGGAACAGGAATGCTGACTGGGGGTTGCTGGACACACCAGCAGTGAAGGGGAAGGGTTTTCTTTCCTAATCCAGGCACAAGGTTGTAATGCACATACTGTGTTCTCCCTGGGTGCTGATATTGCATCATGAGGTTACTGCATCATGAAGCAGAGGTAAAGCAGACTATCCTCGGCTCACCACGCTGCCTACATGACAGAATGAAGTTTTGACTGACTGAAGTCCCTTACACTTTCACTAAACCAGCACTAACCAGCATGGAAAATGTCTGAAGGCATGGCATTTACACTTTTAAGAAACATCTATTCATTTCAGTTCTGCCAAAGCTAAATATGTTTATAGATTTGTTCGTAATTAATTTTAGAGTAGAATTCTGTTTGTTTGACAATATCTGAAAAATTAAATACCTGGGGCAACATCACTGAGTGCAGCTGGTCCATTGCAAACGTGGGGAAATACTTGCTGTAATTGTGAGGGGTTTATTTAATACCTCTCGGCACAGTTAACTCATTCAGTGAGGACAGTTCGTGTGATGGGCTGACAGCGCTGCCCGCTCTGCCGCACCACGCGAGCTGCCCACCCTGTCCTGGCCGTACAGACAGGACTGTCCTTCCCAAGGGCTGAGAGCAGTGTCAACCCTTGACTTTTCTCTGCCCGTTCAGTTTACCAAAACACATACTGGCACACACACAGAGCCCCCCCTTAGAGGTACTACTCAAGAACAGTCTTCTTCCTTGCTCCAGATGTTCATGCTTTGCTGTTAAGCAGCATTTTTTCATCCAGTACTTTGCAAACATTTAATTAAACCTCTCTGCCTCTATGTGCAATAGGTACTGGTCCCTTTGGCCAGAGAAGCAAACAAAGGCACGAGGAAGCAGCAGCAATACACAATTTAAGCATTTTTAAAGGGTTTTCAAATAGGTGGCCAAACCAGAGGCATCCAAAGTCAGCAATGAAAACACAGGCACGGGTCAGCCTGCAGCACAGAGATCCCCAGCACCTTTTCCTGCAGCCCCAAGCCAAGGACAATGAGAAGCTCTGGGTGCAGCTGTGAGGGTGGGAACTTGCAGCATCCTTGGGTGGCAGAGGGATGTCTCCAGGTTCTGGTGCCACAAGGATGCAGAAGGCTGCAGACCCACCGAGCTGTGGACTGAAATGCATTGGCAGGACAGTTGACAAACCCCCTATTTTCTTCCCACCCATTCTGCACTTTCCATGACCTCTTGCTTTCATCGGTAAAAGTAAATTGAATTCAGCACCTTTAAAGACCCTGTCTGGATCCATAACATTCATAACCACGCTGTAACCATGAATGAAAAGCTAAGAAAGAGTATGGTTTGTATCCAAGGGCTCTTTTGCTTTTTATATGTTTACATATACCAGCCAATGGTCAGCAAATCAGCGCCACAGCTTGTAATGAAATGTTCGAACCATCTGTTTTAATCTGCGATTTAATTTCACTGTAAAATATTAAAGTTGTTCCGATGGTTGGGTCAGTATGGCTGCTTTATATGAAAAGGATTGAGTATCCCAGAGCAATTAGACTGCACCAAGCACATGCTATGGGTTTTATATTCTGTATTGTTATTTTGTTCCATTAAAAACATTAAAAAGCCTTCTTAATACAGCATGACAGAGTTTTATGCCTCTCTTTTTTGTTAGAAACAGGTAGCAGATGCTGAGGACAAACATTAAGGATCTTTTTGAAAACAGCATGAATTTTTCAAAGTGCTAAAAATAAATAAAGTTTAAAAAAGCTAGCACGCAACCAAGCAAAGAGGGACTGAGGAAGAGGAGAAGATTTCCATGTCACACAGAGGAAAGTGCCCCAAGTTGATGGTCAGCACGTGGCAGTGCCTGTGCGACAGTGGCTGGTTATTTCCCCAGCGATGTATGAGCGTTTGCGGCAGCAGAAGGTAGCGGGGAGCATGGTGCCAGCGCTGCCTTCCCTGCATTGCTGTGGCTCATCGGGACGATGGAGAGGCACTTCGCCCTAGTGTCATCTGCAATGCATTACATTAACGGAATAATCATTCATTACGTTAGTAAAATAATAAAGTAAAACTAAGCTGTGTGACATTATTTTACATCATTTCTGCTATTGACTTTTTGCCTTTACCAGCAGCTGCATTATGACACAGGATTAAAATATCTGCTCTTGTTTACGGCAGTGCTAAATTTAGGTGGCTGGTCCCTCCTTTCTGTGCTTCCACATTATGTCCATGCTCTATTTCTTCAGGCCTCTAAGGAGACAGTGGCTGAGAAAGGAAGAAACCTCCTCACAAACAACGATTTTTTCACATTATTGCCACTTCTTTTTGGCAAGAGGGCAGGGTCAGTGCAGTGTGTTGCTGGGTAGCCACCTTTCTCATTTTCATATGGCTTGAACACATCTATTCATGCAGACCTTGCAACACCATGACACCTTGAGATAGTTTTCACTTTAATGAAGCAATTCATAAACTCAATCCTTTTTCTACGTCTACCAGCACAGCAGGCCTGTGCATTGGGTTGAAAGGACAGCCAGCCAGTGGTTGCTTTTTCAGCAGACCCAAATTTCATACGTGACCTCAAACAAGTCCCATCACTCTCAACGAGCAGCAGCCCGTGCCATGTTCCCACTCTTCCTTGCTTCTGGGCTGTCTGTTTGTCTGCCCCGTGACAGCTGGCGTGGATATAGGGCAGTAATGAGGAGCGTGAGTTGGTACCATTGGTGTACCCAAAATACAGAGCCTTTCTCCATGTGCTGTGGCTCATGTGTCTGTTGTGGGCTCTGGTGAGAGGGACAGGCATGTATTTCCCCCAGCAGAAACTCTCCGTCTTGGAGGCAAGAAGCATTGCAGCCTGGGAACCTGGTTCTTTAGCTAATCTAAAGTCCTGTAGGGAGCTGGGGCTAATTAACTCAGCACTGTGGCATCCTGACATAACTATATGGCTTCTGGGACCTAAGCTAGTATTTCTACCAGCCGTCTGCTGCGCTGTGTGATATATCTGCTTGGCCAATGCTGGCTCAGGGTTCCCCAGCACAGTCCAGGGAGAGGCCGGGATTGCACACCCCCTCTGCCCCTCGGCCCCCCCCAGACTCTGCATCATACCCATGGTCGCATGTCGCTCGGTGTTATTTGGAGTGTGTGCTACTTGCAATGCATTTTTCCTGAACATAAGCTGGAAATTACTGATTTTTACCTTACACAGCTAGTATAAAAGCACTAATGTCCTAATGAAGACTCTCACTTAGCTAAATGCTTCATACAGCTGAGTAAAACAAAGAATTTTACTAGAGCTTAACCCAGTCGTTAATAAGCTTTTTAACCCTGACCTTTCAAATCAATGATCTACCACTGGTTTTACCTTTCAAGAAGGAATTCCATTTTCAAGTGATAAAACATATTTTGCACTCCTTACAATCTAATGATTATTCTCAGCGTTACTGGATATATGAGGCCATCAAACCATTAGAAGGTATAAAATGTATTAATGTACAGCATTCATGGCTACATTTGCTTTAGAGTCAATAAAAGGGAAACAATTTATAAAGGGCATTTATGCTCATTACGGAATATCGATAGATTGTTTCTCCCATCGTTTCTGAAGTATGAAGGACTCCCTTTCGTGATGGATAGGAGAGGATTTGCATAAGCTCTTTGCTTATGTCCTGAACTTCTCCATCACAGAGCTGTGTGCAAGGGTTTGTGGCCAGGCTTTGGGCTGGGAGGCATGTGGGGTGGGACCCACAATTTCTTCCTTCCCAGGGGATGAAGCATCTCAATTCAGGAGTTATTCACAGCAGCCATGTGAAAGCTCTGTAGACAGCTATGGTGCTTTCGGTGCCAGACATCATGAATTATCACAAGGCTGTGGGCAAATCGGATCGAGGTTGGAAAAGAAGAAGGGAATTTATTTGTGAGGAAGGTCAGGGCTGGAGTACACAAATGATGGCAGAGCTTTGCAGAGTACCTTCCTAAGCAGCAGGAGGACTAGAGGCTGCTTGATGCACACAGGGGAAAAAATGGAAAGGAATTATGCTTGGGGTAGAAGAGGATATAGGTACACCATCATTATAGCTAGAGGCAGAAATCTCATAGTTTGTCCTAGTGAATAACTCAATTAACTGCAGAAATAAAATCTATGAAGAGACGAGTGATTAAGGCACTGGCCTGAGTCTCAGCAGACCTGGATTCAGTTCCTGGCTGTTTTCAGATTTCTGTCTGACTTTTGGCAAGCCTCTTCAACTCTCTGCGCCTTGCTTTCCCATCTGTTAAAGAGGAATAATAATATTTCCTTTCTCTCCCGCCTATTCCAGAAGCAAGCTCTTCTGGGCAGGCACTGTCTCTCTCACAGTGTGTGTACAGGACTTTGCCCACTGAGGTTTCAAACCCTGCACTAAAGCAGGAAATACAGGAATGGGGAGTGCCATGCCATAAAAGCCCACTTATTTACAATTTCTGATGACTAGGGGACTAAACAGTATGCTATAACCTGTTAAACAGATTTCTTAATAGCAGTTCTTCAAGTACAAAAGAAAAAAAAAAATCAATAAATTAGAGAAGGGAAGTGATTCACATCTCTGTTAGGATTTGTAAGAATCTGAATTTATCTTCTGCAGTAGAAATATCAGAGTTTGAGAGAACAGAGAAAACATTAACCACAGCACAAAAGCAGCGCTGGCCTTCTCTGTTTCTGATCTTACTCCTCTACACATCTGGCTTCTCTATATGGACTGTTCTTTTCAACATTTCTCACTGACAAGCTGTCTTCTTGGTGCATGTAGTGGTTTCCTGTGCATGTATATGGTCATGCCCATCTGGTAGGGTGAAATTGTGCCCACTCACAGGCACACACACACAGCAAGCGAGACTAGGTAATATAGTTGCAGGCTTAAGAGGACAACAAGCAAGTATATAAAATTAAATCTCAGCTGCAGAGACTTTCTGGTAATAAGCAGTCCCAATTAGAAATGCAAATGTCACTGAAAGGGAGCATGTCTGTTGACAGTAGACTTTGAGGCAAGCTTTGGTTTTAGTGCTAGTAAATTAATCTTTAATTATGAGCACGCCTCACTTCTGAAAGAAGTGCCCTGCACACACTGAACTGACAGCATGTGAAAGTTTCAGGCTGTTGCTTTCTTCTGTCAAATGAAACGTCTCACTCCCAAAAAGTAGAAGAGAGCCTTGTTGGCTGGTGGTGGATTTAATGCTCTAGTTCAGCTTGAGCTGGGGCTGGCCAGTGCCATTGACTCTCCAGATGGCAAGAAGTCGTCAGCCCCTTAAGAATGCTGATATTAATACAGCATGACTCCTATGCTCTGGATAAATATAAATATCTAGATGAAGAATTATCAAGGTTTAGGTTTTCCAAGGGATGACAGAACACAATCCTTGCTCCTGCAGTCCTTTCCTTCCCTGGCTCAGCTGCCTGCCCTCCATGCAGGGCACACCTCTCCAGCAGAGAGAGGATCACAAGATGCTACAGCAAACCCTTCTTCAGGCCAGCAATGAGAATGTCCAACACCTCCACTCCCGTGCTGGCTGGATTATTAGAATAACATTTCTACTTCCAAGTAAGTAAATAAATCTCACTGGCAAGTTTGTCTTGCGACAGCCAACATCTTGTCTCCTTGAGAACTGGGCCGGTGTCCTGCAAAGCTGAAAACCCCAACACTCTAAAACTTGTGTGCAACAGCCAAGAGATACACCAGATACATCTTCTGAGGTAGCAGATACAATGAAGTAAGCAACTATGTTCTAGAAATCCTATTATTAAAATTATAAAGACAGTTTAATTTCTTAAAGTTTCAGGTTATGAAAGCTTACTATCCCAGCAAGCTTTTGCTTTTCAGCCTACAGCTAAAAAACTTTGCCCCAAAAGCTTCATTGCCCTAAACAGGCCATGCTGCACACCCACCTCAAAAGGCCCAGAACACCTGGTTTCAGGCACAACAGGAAGATCAGAAGATATTATAAATATGCATATGTGACACAAGATCCTGCTGCCTTCTTGGAGAGATGCCATAATTGATGGAACAAAGTACAACAAAACTTCACATCACTGGTGGATCAGAAGAACAGAGGTAAGTGAAAGGCTAGAAAATTATAGGTTTGCTGACATTTTGCTCAACCTTACCTATTCTTTATTGAAAAGAGATAATAACTATCTATAGGAGAGCTGTCTTAAGACTCCATTCATTCCCTTTCGCTAGCCCAGCTGAGAGGTGGTATAATATAACACACACTGGCATCTGGCATGTCATTTAATTACACCTTCAGCTTGCTGGGAAAATGTTTGAAGTGTCAAGGTAAGCAAACTATAAAAATATATTTCCCCTGCTACAGGAGACCTCCTGCAATGGCAAGCAGAGAAGACGGGACCTGCTCCAGCCATTACTCCGGGTCTGTGTGAGGAAGGTGATGTAAAGGAGTCTAATTCATGAACAATTATCGCCCTTTGATAAGACACCATCTGCTACCGGCAGCCTGACTCCAATTCCCCAACAGACACTTGGGAATACTTCTCCAAATAAACCACTGGTGTAACAGAAAAACAGTACCACTGGCTCCGGTTAAGTTGTGCCTTCTCGCATCAGCACTGAATATGACCCATTCCTTTAACAAGGAAGAAAAAAAATGTCAAGAACAGTAAAAGGCCAGTCACCACCACCGAAAGATCCAGGTGGGGCTTGTTTTAGCTCATCAGCCAGAAATGTTAGACATCACCTGTGGTGAGGCTGAAGGTAGACTGATATCTGTACTAGTGGGCACTGTCTAACCTGTGGTGATTTTTGCCTTGAGCTGATTCAAGGAGCTCTTTTTAAAGAGCACAAGCTGAGCAGCAAACCAAACACCCAGGTATTGTATTTCCCTAGGGAAGCACAGTGATACCCTCCATTAGCCAGGGAGAAGCCCACATACCCATCAGCTAGCCAGCAGTCGAGGACTTCCAGGTTTTTATCACTCCTGTGTTCCCAGTGGGCTATGTTTGTAGGAGAAAAAAAGAACATTTCAGAGGCAGCTGTGCTGAGACAGTTTCCCACATCCTGCGGTGCTGGGGGTACTTGGCTACATTTTGCTTAAGCTCTGCCAGCACTGCTCCCGCAGCACCCTTCTGGGGACAGCCAGCGTCCTTCTGCTCCACTCCTCTCCATGACGGCTTTTAAGTCACCACATATTTAAAAGCTCAGCTCTCGTTGTCACTGCTCCATCAACGCTTCTTCTGGGCCTTGATGCTGTACACACAAGGGACAGGAGCGTATGGCGGGGGGAGGGAGGGCTCAGCATCTCACCCCAGTTCCGTCTGCACAGTAGTAAAGCTGCAGATAACCTCACCACTCGCTAAACCAAAGATGACCCCTGAGCCTTTGACCCTGCAAGCCAGTGAAACAAAGCAGAGTGCGTTAGGGCTGGACTTGTTACAAGTAATTGAGGTGAAAGAAATAAATCACATAATTTTTCTCTCTGTGCATGGGGAGGGGTGGGGGGAAAGGAGAAGAAAGTTCAACACAGATATTAGTCACCTTGTTTTGTTCTTACTAATGGAAATTTCTCAGAAACCAAAATAAAGGATGTTGTATAATAGCCTGAAGAGAGTAAAATTAGCTAGAACCCACATCCTAACTTTTAAACCCAGTGCATGAATGCAGGTGTCTGCAGTTGAGCATGGTATTTTTGTTTCAGCTCACCCGAGGTATGAGTCATTTCCATCAAAAGAGGAGGATGCCTTGATCTGTGTGCGAGTGAGCGCTGGAAGAGCAGCTGTTGGAGCACATACAAACATCCATGCCAAGGACTGTGAGGATGGAGTTTATCTAATATGTAAACAACCACCTGCTGCAAATGAAAAATTACACCCACAACCACCTGAATAAGATAAGCATATGATGGGGGAAATTAAGAGACAGAATTTTATTTATTTGTTGGAATTTTTGAACCAAATATCTCTTTTGCAACAGAACAGTAGGATGCAGAAGGAAATAGTACTCCTTGCCGCAGACCTGCTCAGCAGCATTTATTTTGCCTAAGTGATTTTCTTTTCTTTGCTAAGTCTGGTGGAGATGAAAACACCAACCCAAAGAAGATAATTAAAAGCTAAATGAAACCACATACAGCTGTGCTACTACATGGCTAATGAACATGCAAATATATACATATGACAAGGACATAATGCAGACTGGCTGCCTTGAGTGGTTAGTGCAGATTTCCAAGAGCTGGAAATGCTATTGATTATAACTAAGCTAAACTTCCTGACTCCAGACTTCAAAGATCAGGCTCAATATAATCATCACGCAGCATATGGGAACGTGGCTGCAAGGAGTTGATGAATAATGGCTTGGGGACCCGAACGTTCGCCTGCAGGGTGGGAGATGTCCTCTTGGCTGCTGAGTGCAGGCTCCTTGGCAGCCAGGACCAGCGCCATATAATCCTCCTCAGCATCTTGGCATGCTCTGTCTTGCTGTCAGTTAAGATTTTGGAGTTGTGGGTTTTAGCTGGGATATTTATTTTTGCCTTTCCACTTGGCAAGATGTTGCTATGTGGAGGACATATTTTGGGGGGGACCAGGGCTGTAGGTAATGTGTAAGGCAAAGCTTCTGGGATCCTATAAAACAGAAGGCACGAGCAGCATGGAGAGGCTCTTCTCTGAGGGTCTGCTGACATCAAAGACCAAATCAGCTTTCCCTTATTAGTTAAAAAAACCCCAGCTGTGAGTAACTCCCAGCCTACCTACAGATGAGATGAGTGAGTTGGGGCTCAGCCCTGCACAGAGCAGTTCTTCCATGGAGGGGACCTGCTCCTCCCCACTGCCGCCTTGTGCCCCCTTCCCCGGCCATGCTGTGATGGAGACGTTACAGGAAGAGAGCAAAGCTCATTCCTCCTCGGTGGTGGCCACAGAAAGGGCACATAGCCTTGGGGATGGCTGTAGCCAGGCAAAAAGTGTAGAGAGATGCAGCAACCAGGGTGAAGATGGCTGAGCCACTGGGACAGCCGAGGGAGAGGACACCTACAGAAACCAAATTTGTGCTGAACACAATGGTTAGTGCATAAAAATTAATCAAGTACTACAATGACTTGCTTTATTCATAATACTTAATGGTCATGTAATAGGAGTTTTTATTCAGCAGTTAAAGTTCATAAGTGCAGGTTTTACATGTAGAAAGGTATTATGCTGATAGTTTAATTACACACCTTTCTGCACACCAAAGGAAATGGGTTATGCGGGTTTTATAATTAAAGAAGGACTTCAGAGGGGAAATGAACTTTGCAGTTAGCAACATAATATTTGATTTTTATCAGATGTTTTTGTTTTGAATTTGCCAACATTCAGTAGGGTGGTAAACAGGTGAGAACACTCCGAACTGCATGAAGCGTCTGAGGGAAGCTTTGAAAATGCAGCATAAAGTAGCAATATTTAAAATTAGCAAGGGTGAGCAGGAGGCATAAACATCATGTGTTTGGAAGGCTCCTTCAGAGCTCTGCCCATGCAGTTAGATACAGTATAAGTCTGTCCAGTACATCTAGGAAACAGGGGGGAAAAACCCAACCTAAACAAGTCAGTGAAAAATAAACCCTAGTCCTTGCCAAAATAATAAGTTTTACTTTTTATTTTTCTGACTCTTGTTTTCAATAAATGTCATGGCCAGTGAATATAATTTTCCCCTGCTCGATGCCTACAAAGGTGGCAAAGCCAAAAGTGTGATGGATGTTTGTGCATGTGGGTTTGCTATTGGAATACACAGGACTCCTCTGAATATTCAAAGCAAAGGTGGGCACGAGCCACTGCCAGGTCAAGGCCAGCTCCTGCCCCTCTTTAATAACTCTGGGCTGTCTGTACTAAACATGGCGGTGTCAGAGAAGTCAGTAGTTCTAGGGCTATTGTCAGGTTTTAAGAGGCTCTGCTTAGCATAACTTCATTTCTATATACATATCAAAGCATATAAAAAGTATATGTGGGTGTATGTTACACCGACAGTAATTTTTCTAAAGTCTAAAATATTTCAAACATCACCAAATGTCCCTCCATCCGTAGGATATGAACTGACAGGCTCTTGTTGTGCCCAACACAAATGAACATTAACAAGCAGGTTGAACCGACAAAAAAAAAAAAAAGAAAAAAGAAAAAAATAAAGTACCTTCCAAAAACAACAAGCAAGGGTAAGGCCTGAAATATTTTGAGTACGCCCTTTCCTTTCTGGCAGGACTAGAGAGTGACTGCCCTGGATATTGTGATTTGCTGGTGAAGGTGGAGTCCAGGTGACGGCAGACGGCGATGCCCGTGACGGGGCTCCCTTTGCTGGCAACAGCCTCCTTGGGCAGTCTGGACCTACCCATAAAATTTGAAATCAGTCATCCCACATACAAATATAGTGGAATAATTTAAAAATCCTTTTAATTAGAGCGGATACTCAATAATTACAACAGCAACAGTTGTGCAAAGGGTGTATCCAAATATAACTGGACATTTTTTGGAATTTTATTGGCCAACTGCATAAATTAATGACAATGAGAAAGAACTGTAAGTGTTTTTCTCTTATTAAATCCATACACTTTGGCTCTACTCATCATCGTTAACATACTGTTAAAAGAGCTGTTGCTGTATCTTTCAACCCTCAGCCTGCAATCAAGCCCTCGCTGCACTGTTGTGGATTTCAAATAGTCACTTGTTTAAAAATAGAATGTGGGTTTTTTTTAAAAAAATCTGACTGCCAACTGAATGCAAACAGGTAAAAATTAACATATGCAATTGTCAAGTGTCAAATTCAGCTCCTCAGCCACCAAGATTTACATCATCTGGTGAGTGGGGCTTACAACACTTTGAGGTTGCATTGCCTAGAAGTTGTACAAATAGATACACACTTTTTTTTTTTTTTTTTTTTTAAGTGCTTTCTGGGTGTCTGGGTACACATGATTTGGTCTTTTTAATCTACCCATTTAAACAAAAGATCCAACAAGCCAGGAGCTAAGAGCTCAGCCTCCATGGGGCAAATTTGGGGTGTACCACACAGTTACAAAGATGCTCTCCACGATATCCATTCCTACCATTTGCATGACTGAGTTCTCCACCCTTGCAAAAGAGGATACCATTCCTTTTTTTTTTTTTTTTTTTTTTTAAGTCTAACCAGGGTAATTGTAACAGTATTAACAGTTTTTCCCCCCCCCCCCCACCGCCTCATATCAGAGAGAGTATTATACCAGAGTTATGACTAGATGTGTTTTTACTGTATAAGGAAATGTGTTAAAATGAATGTATAGCTCAAACACACTCATCATCCGTTCTATTGTTTTGTAGAAGCCACTTCTCCCATGAAGGGCAACCACATGTGAAGGGAGAGAATCCAAGTAAGTATTTGGTAAACATTTGAAAAATGAGAGACAAATAGCGCTGTGCAATCGCACCATCTTACTTCAAATACCCACTCGAAAAAAAATAATTCATTCCCTAACAAGCCAAGCCTGGCTCCCTAAACCGGGAGGAATCGCAACGCTGGTAAACTTGCAGAAATATTTTTACAATTTTATTAGAGGTTTTAATTCAGTGCTTTATCTACCTCTGTTAGTCTGCAAAATAGCTTTAAATATTCAAGTGGTAATTAATGAATCTTTTATGTTGCAAATCAAACATTTTCATCTGTGCTGTGGTACAGTGGCAGCGAGAAGGAGGGGTTTAAAGTGTAATTGTTTCTACTGTTCCCCTCGCAGTGCTGAATGCCTTTTTACCCTTTATTATATCATTGGCTTTTGCTTCAGTTCATCAGCGCTTCGCCACATCTTATCGTTCGATATTTGCTGTCTTTTTTTTTTTTTTTTTTCAGTTCAAGATTTCTTACTGTGCCTTTGCCAGAGACATTCCTAAGGAGATGGAAACTCTCTGAATGTGGAATTTTCGCATGAGTGCAAAATAATAAAAAGCATGTGTGTATTAAAAAGGGATCAACTTAATGGGAAATGAGCATTGGGTTACATTAATATTCTATTACAGTAAAAATCATATTTAATAAATTTTCTCCAGATTTTTCAGAATCTTACTGTATTTTTCTAAGTCGTATGCCAATCCAAAGAAACAGTGTATATGATACATTTGATTTATGTTAAGTAAATAACCTGCACAGCCCATTTTTTGGTTTAAAAAAAAATATTAAGTGTAGAAACACACACCAGACTGAAATGTGTGCTTAGTTTCCATCTGCTAGGAGGAATAGTGTTGGTCTTGTGCAGCAGAAAGCCTTTATAAACAGTATTCTATTTTATTGATGCTATATGTGGATTTTTATGTTATGTGGCAAGAGCAGGAGAATGAAAACATTGTAATTTATCCTAAACTGTAAAATTATATTAGTACTAAAGTAATTACTTCACATATTAAAATACAGTTTCCTTTACTTTCTTTTGTCATCACATAAAATTAGGCGTTAGGCGCTGCAGTGCAAAGGGGCCGGAGCTTTTCTTGCCTTCACAAAGGATTGACACATCTTTGATCGTACACTATATCACCCGACCCTTGTTGTTCTGTGACCCTAATTAATATTATACTCAGTGACATTTATGTATCAGAGCAATAAGCTAAACAGGAAACAATTTATGTCACCTAAAGCTTTTTAACAAATCGATGCAACTATTTGTAATTGCTTGTTTCACAAGATTAAAAGTACTCAGCCTTGATCTTCGCCCACAGTTTTGTGGCCAACATGACCTGTGCTTCCGTTGTAAAATAGGAGTGTTGGTGATCAGCACCTATTTCCATCAAGTAATCCATATTGCTAATATTTCTGGAATTTTAATGTAGTTACAATTTATAGCCGATCAAATGTGGTTACCTAAATTGCTGTTGCTAGTAGACAGTTTAACTGTCTTTATTAATTACAGTATAATTTAATGTTTGAGTACAGGCACTTGTGTTGGTCATTTTTACAGCCAAAGCAGTTATGTGCCTTATGACGAACCATTTTAGCATTTTCAATGGAAATTTGCTAATATGATGAGTGATAAAAATGTCAAACTCTGGTAAATAATGGTTATTGCTTTGGCTGGAATGAATCCTTGAAAGGACGGTTACCTTCAAATTAACATTATAACTTGAAGAAAAAAAAATGTTTTTCAGGCTTCTGAAATGCATAAAAAATGGCCACTGAACTCCTCTAAATAAATATATACAACCTCCCACAAAGTTGTTTTTTTATTCTTTGCCTCCAGGTAGACAGAGAAAATTCCTGTGGAATAAAAAGGGAGGAGGGACTATTTTTGGTTAAATACCTCAAGGTGTTGTTTACTGTTTCTAGATCGCGTGCTTTGAAGATCTCTAGCAAAGATTATGAATTGGGGCAAAAAGAAGGACTCTGCTATGCCTAAACCCGGAGGGTTTGGGGCAAAAATGGGTGCAGACAGCATGGAGGCTGCAAACATGTGTGAGGGCCACATCTCACCACACTGGTCACTGCTGTTGGGGAAGAGAGTGGTTTGTTGCCACCAGCGTGGCAATATGCGGATGAAGAGCGCTTCGACGTGATGGAATAACCACCACTGCAACAAAGATGAAAGATAGCCCTGATTAACACACCATTAAACGAACGTTTAACATCATCATTGAAGATGGAGCCTGATTAATAGGTCAAGAAGGGCTAATTACACTTTGTTGTGAGGAAGGGTGTGTATGTGTGTCTGCATGTGAGTGAGAGGCACCAGGAATTGCTAGTCCCTTAAATTAGTCCAATAATGTGAAATTTGTCGTACTCTGTGATCACGGCCCAAGCTAAATGTCACTGTTCAGCTCATCTGCGGAGAGCAGCTGGGTGTGCACGGAGCACGTCGGCTGCCATCTCCTCCTGCGCTGCCAGCTCCTGTGCTGGGAACCCCTTATCTTCTGCTGCTTTTCTCTCTGGTACAGGAGAAACCCAGAAAAACTATGCTCCGGCTCCAGTTTTCTTTGGAAACTACTCAGAGGCACATTGCCTCACCACCGACCATAAAAGTGCTTTTCAGCTCTGGTGGAAAAAAGCATTTCTGACTGGAAAAGGTATTTCCCAGCTGGCTGTTGCTGGTGGCAGTGCCGTGAAGTAGGAAGGCATTTTGTGATGTTCCACGATATGGCAGCCAGGCAGGAGAAATGTGATTAATAAGACAACGATGATACAAAACGTTGTAAAGAGCCAGGCTCTCAGCTGCAGCTAGGGCAGCACTAACCTGGGCAGGAGGGGAAGAGCCTGATCCTGCTCCTCAACGCGATGCCAGTTCCTCAGCACAAGCGGCATTTGGCACCTACCCCAGCAGCTCGCCTTAAACCAGAGGCCACAGAAAGTTGACAGGTGACAAACGCCACGCTCGGGGCCTCTGTGCAATCTTGCCAGTGCTGAGATGTCCAGAGAAGTGAAACACCCAAGTCATCTGTGATGGCTTCACAGCTCATCACCTGCCTGCTGGTGACCCGTATGGGGACACACTGTCCCTGAACAGAGGAGCCGAGGGCTCTGCTGGGACTCGTTCGGGGACGACTTCCCCTGCCTGGAGCTCACACCCACGTTTTAGAGACACAGAGCACTCCTGACCAAACATACACCAAGTTCTGGCTTAACACCCTCTGCCTGTGACTCAGAACAATTTTAACCCCAAAAGTGGGACTTCTCCAGTTTGCTTAAATCTCACTAGTGATAAAAAAGTGCAATACACAACCAAACCCAAATTTCATTCTTTATATTTTGATTATTAAAATCTACCCATCAATGGCATTTTGAGACACATTCAAATGAGTGTGCAAAGATCCCCCCCCCCCCCCAAGTAGTTATCTGGTATAATTTTGTGATAGAATATTTTTATAAAATCATTTGTACTAATTTAAGCATTTATCATTATATGCAAAAAGATTTCTTGATGAGAATATTATAGACGGTGCATGTTTTTGACATTAGCATTTTATTTGGATGACTAATCTTGCAGATGTGAAATTTTAATGAATTATTCATGAAAAATCTCTCCTCTGAAATTTCAGTTTGCTGCTAATGCTAGTTATTAAACATTTTATTTTTCTTTATAAAACTTGATGAAGAAAATACATGTGTGCTTACTCGAAAGAAAAGGTGGGTTTTTCCTTTCATGTTTGTCTCAGGTGACAATGTGACTTAGGACTTTGTTCCTCATGGTTTTGTGGACCGAGAGGTTGATCCTGCAAACCCCCTTCTGCATTCGTACAACACACATCCAACCCTTCCAGCCCCCACTAGGGCACTGCACCCAGAAGGATTTGCAGGATGAGGCCCCACACCCCTTCTTTCATGCTTTCCCCTTTGGAGTCCAAGGAGAAAGCAAATGCCCCACAACGCCCTCACGGCCAAATGCTGATGGGCTTCCTTGGAAAAGCGGATGAATTCTTCGCATGACAGCGTCTTCCTTGTTTCCAGTGCTCAAACGACAGCCCTGTCCAGACCGTCCATGGAACCGCCGCTAAAATATCTTGCGATCGGATGTGGTTGGGTTAGAGCAGAGGAGAGCGACGAGACTGTCCAGGAACGTGCTGGGACACGGGCGAGGTGCAACCAGCTGCTCCACGGTCAGCGATGGGGGCCGGGGCCTCAGGGGATGTGACACGGGAGTCATGGGGCAGGGAAGGGAACAAACCAAAAACTTAGGACATGGCAACTTGCATTACCAGTGTGAACAACCAGCATTTTTATTGCATTTGAGAATGCTATAATGTCAGTAATTAGTACTGACTACACAACATTTTTTATTGTCTGTATCAACAGACATGGAATGATGGAATTACAGTTGATGTAAGGAATGAGTTTCTTTTATGCCTTATCAAAAAAAAAAAAAAAAAAAAAATCTTGTTACTGGCAGCACATACACACAAAGCACCATGCTAACAGTCTGGACTGTACCATTTTCATCAAGGCTTATGGGTAGAAGATACTTTGTTACCTGTTCTGGGCCCATTAAAATGCAGTCATTAATTGCAAGTTCACCTCGCAAGACTAGAATACTAAATGACGTCTGAAACATCTAAAAACTCACTCTGAGTTCATTAACCAAAGGTACCAAAGGATTTCAAAAGAGTTTAAACACATTTTTTTTCCATGCTATAATGAACGTGAGATTACTGGTGATCTGAAAACTACAATAGTTCAAAATTATTTTAAAAAACTTTATATATATATATATATTTATGTATATATATAAAATATCTAATGATCTGCAATATTTGTAGAACCAGACTCCCTGTCCCGGTCTCTTCCCGAAGCGGGAGCTCCAGGAGAGGGGAGGTGCAGGACCTGCAGTGGGACTCTTGCGAGTGAGAATCAAAAAAAGGTATTTTTTTTAATGTTTTTTGTGGTCACTTATTCTACATAAGCCTTGATTTTTCATTTCACTTCTAGTTGAATGCAGAAACCTAACAGGTTTTACATTTACAAACTTGGGGTTTTTTTGTGGACAAGGAAGGCTTTGACTCTCATTCCTGACAGCGATTTACCTGATACATGGTACTACTTTCATAATGTACGCTTTTCTTTGAGAAAAAAAACATGTAACAAATTGTCTTTACATCTTGGCACCTTGTAAAGTTTTTTTTTTTTTTTTATACAAAAGTTCAATAGTTTGACACTCCCCATTATTAATCACTACTTCACTGATAAACTTTGAAAGTGTGACCCTGGAATTCATCATGCAAAATATTTACTGCAGCAGGAGAAAAACATTTTTTTTTTTTTTTTTAAACGGCTTTTTTTTTTTTCCTTTCAAATATATGAACTTTGTTTAAGACAGCCAGAAAAGGCAGTGGTAAGATAACAGAAGGGGTGGGAAAGTATCAAAAAAACCAGCTTAAACACAAAAACTGTACAAAAATGCTTCGATCAATGATAACAGGAGAAAAAAAAAAAAAAATCTGTCAACTATGTTACAATTTAAAAGCTGAAAAAAAAAGTCAGGGATTTTCTCCCACATGTCAGCAAATGTCATCCAATATTCTTAAAGCAAGGATAACTAAATAAAATACATGTGCAGCGTATTCTGCAATTCCATTACATACAGTAGTTTTTTTTTTTTCAAAGCTATTTTTTTAGTATAGTTAATATAAAGCAGTTGCACAAAAAGCAAAAGGTGTTTTGACAAACAGGTCTGCATTTATTCCTTTTGAGGAATGATATCTAAAAAAAGGACCTTTCCACCTTTTCCTCCCTCCCCACCCTCCCCCCAAAAGACAAAGGCTCACACAGACACAGTGGGATATATATGTACAACATAATAAACCCCTCCCTAAAGAAGCAACTGTATATCCAAAGGGATACAGAATCAGAATTGTAAAAATCATAGTGAAGTTTGCTTGATGTAAAGCCTGAGATTTTCAGTTGGTTCTTCTGCAAGGCTGCAACACCTGCCAGATATGTTAAAATCTAATTTTTATTTCTTTTTCTCTTTTTTTATTTTTTTTATTTTTGCTACAGTCTTTAGACTAAGCATGCAAGACATACAACTAAGTGCAACTGAGTGAAATGTATTTTTTATTTACTCATTCCCTAACAGTTTGGACTGAGGTATGCGTACTAACAGTTTCTCATGCTGTTATCTTTACTCATGTCTAGCTACACATGCTGAGAATGAACTAATCTACCAGATTTTTATCCCCTTCTGAATACCAAACTAACCAGCAAACCACTCAGTTTAGAAGCACAGGGCTCAATTCTCATGATCCCTGTCTGGCTACCGCCGGCACGTCACGAAGCTGCCTGGATATTAATTTAAACGAAAAAAAAATGTTTCAAATGACCACAGACTGCCCTTTTTTTCTTTTCTTTTTTTTTTTTTTTTTTTAATCTTTTGAAACAGAAAGCAGAGTTGAGTTTTATAAAAGTAACTGCCAATAAAATTTCTTGTACCAAAGCTTATGAGTGGACAGGAGTGTTATTTCCTTATGAAAAATGCTGACCAAAAACTAAACAAAACTGAGCAAATGTGCCAAGATCAACCAAAATTAAAGCAGTCATCCTAGCACAGTCCCGAAACAGAAGTGGCACACAATCTGTAGAACCAAAGACCAAAAAATTTTTTTTTCATTTAATTCTAGAAATACTATTATGTGGTCCAGTTAAATTGTGGGAGCTTTTCTGTTCTCTTCTGTATTTTATTAAACTGCCTCCTTTATCTGATACTCTAATTTTCCACGAAATAACTGTGTCTTTGCTTTGTCCAGCTCCCTTCTCATAGCTCCACCAGTAACACTGACTCCTAGTTTTAGCTTCAAAAGCTCTCCTCAATTCCTCTTTACAGACTTTTGTTTTGGTCACTGTAAAGAATTGCAAATAAAAAGTAACAACTTTGGTTCAGACATCTACTTGGCCTTCTAAATTTTCTAGAATAAAGGAGCAGTTTCCCTCTCAGGTTAGCAATAGCCCACATCTTGTCATTTCCCTCTAAATTCTTCAACCTCCTTTGATCAACAATAAGAGGATATTTGGCTTCATAAGATAAAGCATATAACAGAGAACATAATTTACCTTTGTGTAATATCTTTGGTAATTTTAGGAAAAAAAAGGTACAAAGAAGAATATAAATTAAGTTCTGAAAGGCTTTCTGAAATAATAAAAAAGCTACAGTCCTACATAAATAAATGAGTGACAGAAAAGTGGTTGCAGAATGAAAATGTTTAGGTGTTTGGTGACCGAGGTTTACTGACCTATCGCAACAAATTTTGTATGTCATGTTTGCTTTGAAGAGCCTTGCCAGTTTTGCCTAACAAGCCCCGGCGCGAATTCTCTCCTAGTAGATCTCCTGTCTCCTACAGCGAGGTTTCCATACTGGCTGGTGTGATATTGCATAACAATCTTAACTGCAGTACTGGATTTGCACAGCTGAAAATTAACACTTTAGCATTAGTGGGGCTCCATCCTTATTAACTCCCATAACAAGTTCAATCTGAAATCTAATTTGTATTCAAACAGATTAATGCCACCAAGCAATCCTGAACTGATGTTTAACCGTGAAACATCACCACGTACAATAACAATTTAATGAAGTCATCTTTCCAACCACTATTTGCAAATGCAAATGCAAAATGAAAAAAAAATAAAAATTGTAATAATAAATGTATAGGTGCCCATCTCGGTAATCTTAGATATTCCAGAAAGATTTGTTGACCCATTAGAACTCGTGTTAAACAACCGAGAACCTGCCACTGTACTATTCATCCTCTAATAAAAGTGAACTCTGTTGGTGCTGCATACATTTCTTTGTGCTGTTCAATTTTGTGGCATTTGCTAATATTCACCGTTGCTGCCAAAAAAAAAAAAATAATCAAAAAACCCAAACAAAAAAAAATATTAAAAATACTGCTTTGTGGAATGAATCTGTGTTGCTTCCTACAGTGTTTCTATGTTCATCTGTCATTCATTCTCATTCTTGCAGTACTTCGTTCCTCTCTCTCTGTTGGACAACCCTTCCACATGTATAGTGCAGCATTTGGGACCTTTTTGAAAAACAACAACAAAAAAAAGGAGACACCGAAATGGAATGTTTTCCATAGCTAAAGAAAACATGGTGGCATCTGAAGGAAACTGGAATGAATGACAGAAAAAACTACAAACGATTCAATGACATTCAGCTTCGTATAATAAAAACACCTATTAACATTCATCACAAAGTACAGAAAACGTTGAAGCCTCTGAGAGGCCCTGGGCCCAGATGAGGCCTGAGGTCAGAACTTAAAATGGTAGAGGAGAAGTGGGGCGGGGGAATAAAAGCAATACATTAAAAAGTTTGGGATAATTTTTTCTTTTAACCCCTCCCCGATATACACGCTCACACACACACACACATATCCACACACGTGCACACACAGGCCTTCCCCATCCCAAATGGAAGCAAAAAAAAAAAAAAAAAACCAACCAAAAAAACAAACAAAAAAATGGAGTAAAGGCAGTGATAATCAACATGCAGTACTGTGCAAATATGTTGTCCATTGGAATCCTTAAAATCTGGGCAAAGACTTGATCTGCAGTTCAGGTGTACATGCTCAGTTTGATGTCCTCAAGTGTCCAAAATTGGCAGGACCTGCAGTCCATAGCTGGCTGCTAAATGCAAGTGAATCAGTTTAGCAAATTTACAACACTGATGTTGACTGTAAGAGAGGAAAATCCCAAGTACCAAACAAGTCCATCCAATGCACAGAGTACAAATTCCTTTTTTCAACAAAAAGTAGAAAAATCAAAAATACTCCCAAATGGGATACTTGATGGCACTAAGAGTTAACATATTTCATAGTTGTCAAAGTGGACTGAGAATCCTCCAGACTGTACAATAATGGAGAGATTTCACAGCTAAGTTTGACGTGTTCTTCCAATCTTCATTCTCAGGATAATGATGTCAGACATACTCATTCTATGTCCTCATTTACAGGTTCATCTTCATAATCTCTGTCGTGATCGAAATCTGGACTGTGGTTGGCTGTTGTCACTAAGGATAGAGGGCCTTCATTTTCATCTGGATCTAACGGTTCTTCTTTGACATGCACAGGGTGCCTGGAAAAATGAAAACACGGTCAATCAGCAAGTTGCTCGTTAAAAAAAACAGTTTTGACAGTTTGGGTGGTTTGGGGAGAAAGGCAAAGCTGTTTGGGGGTTCAGACTCGGTGTGCCAGGTCTCAGAGCTCCAGGTCACCAAGGAGAAGACCCTCATCTTCTGCACCGGCCGCTGAAGCCAAGCGAAGGCTACGCTGGGCAAGCAGCGCTCAACTTCCCCGGGAAAACACTCTGGGAGGAGCACCTCAAAAGGGTTTCCGTCTTGGGATCGAGAGAAAATGCTCTCAGCTGACATATTAAGTTGATTAATACAATCTTTGGATAAATAAGCGGAATAAGCATCCGAACGGCAAAGCAGCAGTTTGTCAGCCCACCGAGCCGGCGGAGGCTGGGCTAATCATCGCTCGCTGTGTGTGCGGCGTCTCTCGTTAACATGCAGAACCTGTGAGACAACTCTCCAGAGGACGACCCCAAGTGAGGTTCTATCATTAATCAACTTCAAGCAAACACAGCAAAGAGACACCATGATACATGCTTTAAACTCCAAATTAATGCATATTTTTACAAACTGTCAATAAGGGAAGAAAAGCCCTGCCAGGAAACACAAACAGAGAGGAAAAGGCTCGCTCAACACAACAATATGATAAGAAAGCAGAGTCCTAACGAGAATAATAACACTGTCAGCTGTAAACAAGGCAGAACATGATCCCCAGCTCATGGTGGGCACAAGGATGTACTAAAGAGATGAGATCTGCCAAATTTCTCATTACAGCATAGCACATGAATAACCCGCAGGGGAACGGGGCTTGGTCATTCAAAACGGGTATGATAACAATTGAAAAATGTTGTTCGTAAATCATATTTACAACAAATCCTATACAAATACAAATTACCTTTTTTTCCTCTCTCTCTTTTTTTTTTTTTTTGTTCGGCAGCTTTTGAAATGTAAAATAGCCATGTGAGTCAATAGTGTCTTGTTGGTGGGACTTTATAGGAAAGTAGGATTTTATTGACATTACCAAGTATTAATAATGCGACACAGCAATGGAGACCCTGTTTGCTTCCTAAATAATTGATGTTGTAGGCAATCCCTTAAAATAAAGTGTTAATGAGTTCAAGTCCCACTCTGTCTCTCATTGAGTTGATATCCACCTCCTAGAGTCTTGTTTTTCCTCCATGCGGGCTGATTTAACCCTTTCACGTAGGCTACGTGAAAACACAATATGAAGCACAAACCTTCATTGTAAGAACTTTTTCTCTCCTTGCACAGCTTCGCTTTAAAATGAATGATTTAAAATAGCTGCATTTTATTTTATGTTTTGTGTGGACAGGAACGACAATACTGTTTGTACTCCGTTGCACTGATGGACAGCAACAATAAATCACCAAACAGGGAAAATGTACTCGGTATCTGTGTACAAGCCAAAGGTAACCCTGCCTACTTCAAGTGACCTGTGTGAACCACTTGTACCCTTGTACAGCCTGCAAAGCCGTACCGCACCCTGTTTATTTATTTCGGCTTGAGTCTGGATGAGTTTAGGAAGCACCTAATTCGCTGACTACAGACATTTCTAATGTGAGCTGTGTATGCCTTTCAAGTCTCTGCATATTTCAACTTCTTGAGTTGTAAAGTGCTAGATCAATACTTAAGTATTAACTGCACCTTCCAACCCATCCAGCAAAGAAGCAGCGGGGAGAAGTGATGCAGCATCCACGTACACACACCTTTTCCCTTCAAACTCACAAATATGTGTCCTATCAACACATCCCTGGGAGCAAAGATGCTCCTCTGAATGTCATATCATTTTTACAAATATTACAAGGAGAGGGACACTGCTTATACAGTTTTGACTTAACTATTGAAAAAGGATGGGTAAAAAATAAGACTGGCAGGAGACGATTCAAGTATCACAGATCACGAATTAGCATAAGCACATATAAAGTCTCACAAGCGGAGGTGTGCATGTGCTAGCTATCCCAGTGGCTCGTGGCCCCAGCGAATGTGAAACCACGCTGATTATCTGCAACTAGAAAAACTTACATTACGAATAGGCTGTGAGGCCCCTCGCTTGGGAGAAAACATGAAATGAAAAACAGAGAAAAAGGGGGAAAGAACAGCTATACATAAAGACTGATAAAGCATGTGCTACTTGGCCTTTATGGCAGTGATCTTTTTTAACTGCTGTTTTAATATAAAAGTCTTGCTTGTTGGCTTTCTGGTTTTGATGCTGCTGCCGGGCTTATTTTTGGTTTGTCTGTTTGGTTTTTTTTTTAAAAAAAAGTATTATTTTTGAAAATGCAGATGAGAAATTTTCGAAGGAGAGAGGAGAACACACATCGTGTGCAGCAGAGGTGGCTTTGGCACATGGACAGGAGTTTCTCCAAAGGCTGCTCAAGGGCCACATCTCCATGTCCCTCCCTGCACCACCTTGCCCTTGGCCAGAGGACAGACATGAATGGGTGCCAGCAGATAATATAGGTACCTACTGGGCTTGCAACCACCTGAAATGCTGTGAAAGCTCCTTCAAAGGTCCCCGAACCTTTCCAAAGCAAACTCTGCCCTCCTTCTGGTTTTGTTATGAAAGCAGGTGAAAACAGGTGGTTTTAACTGAGTTTCTCTTTGAGGTTTGGTGTGGTTCCCAGAAGTCAAAAAAACAAAGCTTCAGGAGTGAAAAGCAAACCAAGCACCAAGTTATGAAAAGGGCTGCTCGACCCCAAGCAAGACAAAGCCTGAGAGGACACAAATCCACGAGGAGGCACAGCCATGCCAGCCTCCTCCAGCAGCTCACGTGTTGGACAAACATCAGACAGCCAGCTTGGCAAAAACCCCATCCCCCAAATTAGGAGGGTTATCTGGGTAACACAACCCCCCGAGGAGAGATCGGCATGCAAAACAACAAAAAAATTCAACTCCTTGTGCACTCTCTCAGTTGTAACCACAAAGTGGTGTGTGAGGAGGAAACCTTACTGAATCTGTGATTTTGCTCAAACATTTCAGAGCAACTGAAACAAATAACCTTAAATAAGCTTAAAGGCAAAGGGAGACTTTCATATCTCTCAAATAAGTCTGCATCTTTATTTGCCACCTCACCAAACCCCCAAACTCGGGAAGGAAAACTTCCTATACAGACTGAAGAATTCAGTCTCTTGAATTACAGAAAAGGTTAAATGCTGGACTAGGCACAAGGGGGGGGGGGGAAGAGAAATTAAGGAAAAAAAAAAAAAAAAGACCGGGTTTCCCATTTTTGTTTTTATAGTAGCAGAATTTCAGCACATTCCTTTTAAGTAGATGCCTAAGAGCCCAGAAGGGGTTAACAATAAATAACCTTGCTGAACACAGATTCCCCTTCTTTTCACATCTGAGTAATTCTTTTGTTTGTCCACTCTGGGAACAGAGGAGTTTTTAATAAAGCTGACTGTTGTTTAAAGCCACTGAGTTCTGGTGGTGCACACAGCATGTAGTAGTTTGCTTTGTGGCTACCTTTGGAGCATATCAGGATGAAAGTGTTATGTCCCCAAGCTGTAATTATGCGACTACTTTCTAGTGTTTCAAAAGGAGGGAGAGGGAAGGAAAAAAAAAACCCACCCTAGCTGTGGTTCAATGTGTCATAAAAAGGAAACGAATGAGCGGTAATAAGACTTCAGCTAAAGTGTTAGACTTCTTAGCTGTCATGTTAACAAGGTCCTTTAAACCTTACAATAAAGTTTAAAGCTTGATTTATTCTAATATACTGAAATTGTTTAAAAAAAAATTTGCATTATGACAAGGAAATCTGTTCTGAGAAAAAAAAAAAAGGAAAATGTCATTAACAAAGCAGGCTTATGGAAAATAAGAGGTTGCACAGTGTCTGGAAATTTGCTGTTGACTCATGATTTTATTTAGTAAACAGGGCAAAGCCCTCGACATGCGAATGGTGTTCTGGCTTTAGATCCCTTCAAACTACTTTGAAACATCGTTTTAATGGGGAAACTCAGAGGCTGGTATTGGAACATCACCCGGCCATATTTTACTTAAGCAAAAAGAAATGTTCAGCAGAGAACACATATATTATCAATTCTGAGAAAATGAAAACACTCAGGAAACAATCATTTCCATATTACAACAGAAAATTGGATTTTCTGGTGAATAATGAAAATGAGACATCCCTCCCCCCGACCTCCTCTCTCTCCAGTATTTGTTCTGTGCCCCTCACCTGGGTATCAATGTGCTAAGAGATGATTATTAAGTGCAACAAAGGCCACGGCTATGCACAGTTCTGGAAGATGTCCTAGCCTGTTTCAACTTGGTTATTTTTCCCTCCTCGCAGTCTCTTCAAAGACAACGAAACCTTAGGTGAAATGAGAAGTGCATGAACTACACTAGCCTTGAACTTGCAAAAAAATAATTACTTGGATTAACGCAACATCATAAACGTTCATCCCTGTCTGTTAGGCCAGGAGAAACCCTTGGGAGAAGTCTTGTTTCTGGAGAAAAGCCACGTCCCTCCACGCCGGCCCTACGTGGTCACGGGCAGAGGATAACAAATTGTGACTGAAACTGCCTCAAGATGAATCCGTTTGTGAGAGACGGAAAGTGTGTCATGCAACGCTACTTTGGGAGAGATAATTAATACTGCACAAACAATCACTGGAAAAGCTAAACACATTATTTGAATGTTTTGAAGTAAATGGTAAAAGACAATGTTTAAATTAATTATTAATTAAAAATGAATGTTGCCATCTTTAAAGATTTTTTTTCAAAGCACTCTGTGCACTGATTTAAAATGCTGCAATATCAAAGTATCCCGAGCCTCAGATTCCTTCGTGCCCCCTCCCCTCTGACAACACATTATGCAGGTGGGAAACTTTTTTGCCATTAAATGCTAATTAGTTTCACAACTAATTACTATCACGGTATTAGGTTAATGTTTTTCTACTTTTTGATTTAGACTTACTTTTGTAAATCCCTTATTCAAATTACTTTGAAGTAAAAGACTACAAATTAGTTCTCTTTTTAATGCGTAATGTGAGCTGTGGCAAGTCAGCCAGTAATTTTACAGCCTGTTTTAAGGAACAGGCAGAAGAAAGGCAGCGTGGCTCTCACGCGCAGTCACTCGCACAGGTAGCCAACCGCTCCGCAGAGTTTTTAGAGAACTACAAGAGTTATAAACTCCGGCTTACTCACCAGCTGCCAATTACCCGCTATGTAATTTGAGGGGAGGGGGGAGTTTACAGCTTTGCGAACTCACTCCATCACCCCATAAATACTGAACACACCCATCGGGGCATCACACCCTTCCTGCCTTACCCTTTCCTGTGCCAGCTCGCTGCCCGAGTGCCATTCACGTTGAGCAGGGACAGCGATCCCCCATTACTTCATGTGGTTATATATGCACTCATTATACTGCCGTCTGTTGCTATAATGCTCCTATTAATTTTCCTTTTGATATTTTAAGAGCAATCTATAAATCACCCAGACCTTCACATGTGCCATCGTTAGTGCTTAGCAAGACCATTGTGCGTCGAGTGTTTTTTTTTGTTTCAGACACGCCAAACAAGTCCATTTCCCAGCTCTGCCCCACTGGCTGTGCTTGTCATGTGGACCAAAGGGGAGAGAAATCACTTTTTTTTCTCCAAGAAATGCAGCCGGCCTATGAGGTTTTGCAAGGTTTAAAGAAGAGAACTGCAAACAAGTTAACAATTTTACAGCTGTGTGTGCTTGTTGGACTGGACTGAGCTGATTGGTTTTATGTGGAGAGTGGGAAGCAGCCCTTTTATGTTCTAATCACCCTAAGCACGTTCCCTGATGGAGGTGTCGGCTCTCACTGCTCCATCCATGAACCTCAAGAACCAACCACGAACGTCTCCAGAGTCACATTTCGGCAGACGGCGAGACAACGCCTAGAGCCCCGCACGCGCCTCTGCCGTACTTACATTGCTTGCATAGGGGAACGTCCTGGACTACTGTCACTCCCGTTACTGTTCGTATGCTCCATTGCACCGTTAAGCTCTTCCCTCATCGCGTTGGCTAAATTGCCCAGAGTGGGATTTCCCATGGAAGCAGTAGTGTATAGAGGTATACTGTTCTCAGCCATTGAAGCCTGCCAAGGACACAAACAAATATATTAAGAGCCGTGACTAACGTTTTTATACGTTGCACAACACATTCACTTATTCCAAAACATTCTCCACATTTACATTATTTGCAATTACTGTTTTTTTCAATATTGTGCTTTCTGATAGGTATTACCCTGATTCCACCAAGGGAAATTTAATATCATTTACATCTGGGTTTAAGCATTCAGAGCTGTATTGGCTTGTGACAGGACGGAGCTTTCCATTCCCTATTTGGAATTACACCCCCTGGAAAAAATAAAATGTCCTTTTCCTACTTTCATTTTGCAAAATTATGTTTGGGGCTTTGGGTTTTTTTTGTGGCTTAGGTCTGGGTTTGGGTTTTGTTTTTAATGAAATGAGGAAAAAATTAGAAGTCGCTCGGCTGATAACTCCTTCCTACTAGAGCAAACAGGCACCCAGCGGGAGGGCAGTGTTACCAACTTTGGTTTTTCTCATGACACAAGTGCAAAGCTGAGGTTAGCCCTAACTGGATCAGTCCGAGCTGCACTGATCTACCTGAAGACTGAACCAGTCCATGTGAAATTTTTTAAGCCTCAGCAACGCTGCTCTTACCTCAGCTATTACAGATCTGACCATTTTATTTCAATTTTTCCTTGTTCTAAAGAAATACCATGCAGAGGCACACTGGAGTTAACTTTCTAAGTGGAAATCTTTGTAGGAAGTGAATGAGCTGTTAAATATTTTCCTTCTGATTCCCACCGTTCTGCCTGCTAATATTTACTGTGTGTCAGCATTAGCTCATGTTGACGGCACAGTCCTGTGCCCGGTGCGGCAGCGGTGGGAGCGCAGAAGCCCCGAGCCCCGGAGGAGCCGGGTGTTTGGCGGGGATGGGATGCACGGCTTTCCAAGGCCGTAGGCGCCCAGGGACTCAAAGGACATTTAACCATTTCACCCATCCCAGCTGGATCCGGGTGACATCATCCGCAGCTCTCTGAGCCGTGTCAGCGCCGGAGAGCCACAGACGCTGGCTCGGCAGCGCTCGACCTGCTCCGGGGGGAGGTCAGCCGGCTGCGGCGGCGGAGCCAAAAAAATCCATCAGGCTCTGGGTCTGCATGATGCAAGCCCTGCCCGTGGGAGGGGAATTCATGCAAATGTACTCCCCACTGAATGCTCTCGTCTGCTCCTAATTTGTGGGACAAAACTCCTTGCTTGTTGCCATCCGAGCTGGCAGAGTTGTTCCCAGGCGAGCACAGCCAGAGACCAGGGTGGGGGGAGACGGGATGGGAAGGGGGGGCACAATCAGCCCTGACTGCAGCATCTTCAGGAGCACGGCCCCTTTATTCTTCCTTACGTTGACCTCTCCATGTGCAGCCCTACGTGTCACACGTGATTACAAAAGCTATTCTAACCGGGAGGATTATTTTTATCTTCTTGATTCAACAACCGGCAAACTCATTGTGATTAAGGGATGCAAAGAATGGTTCACATTTCCTGCACTTGGCAAAATAATGACTCAAGTTCTTCACCCATAGTGATAACTTGTAATTGCAGTAAAGCAATTTACTGGGGGAGAGGTGGGACACAAGGAGTATCTGCTATAAAGATAATAATAGGGGAGGTGGGTGTTTTGGGAGCCCCTGGCGACCCGTTGGGAAAATAGAGCGCTGGTGAGAGCTGGAGTCCCCGTACCTTCCACACAGAGAGGGGGGAGAGAGCTGCTTCTTCTCCCTGGCCACGAGGGAAAACAGATGGAGATGTCAGAGGGGTCTGGGTGAAGGAGAGGGGCGGCTCTGCCACCCCACAGGAAAAGAAAAACACAGCCCAGCATCCTGGCAGCACACTGCACTGACCCCCGGCCTGCAGAGAGGCGGCCGCTGCGCTCACAGGGATGCGCAAAGAGCTGGTCTTTGCAGATGCCTGCAAAAGCTGGGGGAACATTGCTCATTAGTTATTAATTAGACTGAACGTAGGCACTGCCAGGTAAAGCGGCCTTGTGTCCTAGGAGGAAGGTTACTGCCCAAGCAAGGGCCGAGCTGCCCACGCGGCACTGGCCACCTGCACGGCTCCACCCAAACCCCTGTACAGCACCCGCCAGGATTCTGCCTCCAAAATCCAGCAGGGTGAGGAGGGAGAGGACTGAGAACCTGCTGATGTATTTTCAACTTAAACAAGGACCTGTCTCAGTGCAATGAATATTGCTTCCACCCCATTCATTACAGGGGGCACACAAGCAGTGGTAAATCTGGCTCTTCTCTCCATCAGCTCGGTTCACATGATGCTATGGAGGGGCATGAGTACATGCCACTTCCAGGAAAAGTGGGAAATGGAAACAGTTTGGAGGTTATCACAGAAGACAAGAATGGATGAAGATGACGACAACGACACGTGTTTCAGAAATAAAACACGAACAGTTCCGTATGATAAGCATATTAATTGAAATTAGTCACATAGTTAACAATGTGAAGAAATGCAAGATCATTTCATTTTTGCCTTTCAGCCTCATGAATGTAAAATGTGCTTGTAATCTTAATACTATTCAAGAGACAAAGCAGTCTTTAAAAATCACACTTCACAAGACTCAAGGGAAAATAAGTTACTAATGAATGGTATTTACAGTTGCTTCATTTAAACATGCTTTCCTTTGCTTTTCAGAAGTTACTGCATAAACTCAAATAATTAGAAGAAATGCAGAACATCGCTTTTCTCCCAATAATCTGTTTCTTGGTTCTGAAAAGAGAAGTCTGCTAAACCTTCCACAAAACACGGCTGCCCAAGCAAATAAACACGGCCATCAGGGAACTTCTCGAGTAGTGAGCCTCAACAACTGGGGTGCAACCACGCGCAGTGTTGTCTCCCGGATTAATTCACACAGTATGGAACAGGCTTGAACCCCCACACAAACACATCCTCCCCTGCAAACTCAGAACACGGTAATGCATTCGTATCTTTGGTTCATACAGCAAATACTGACTTTACCTGGGATTTCTGAGATTGATTTAGGAATTTGTATAGAGAGGGGATAAAAAATGCCACCCTAATATACAGTACATGAAAAAGGGCTGGAGACGCACACACTTTCAGGCTGCAAGTTATTTAATTGCGCACCAACACTTTGTGTATTTCTACATCGTGAAAAAACATAATTTTTGTCTTACATTTACAGTACAGTTTAAACCAATGAAAAATACGTTTTTTTTTTCTATAAGAATCACAACGTTTATTTTTTACCAACAATAGGAAGATATGCAAAAATAGCCCTTAAAAGAAAAGGGGGAAAAATGATCTGCTTTCTCTTTAAACCCATGAACAATAGAAGGTCACGTGCCGCAGTATCCTATCATTCAGCACATTAATAGCTGTGCTAGAGTAATTACACTTGTGGTATTTTTGCCTCAAGTGAAATTCTGAAATAAGAGGATGGAAATTATGATACTGCTGATAAATATTAATAAGTGAACTTTTAATTTTTTTGCCACAATATTCAAAATGCTAAGCATCTAGCTAATGCTGAAGCAGCCTGATATGTGTTTGCCTCCAGGGACTATGATGCTTTATGCACTTAAGAAAAAAGTTTAACGGAATTAAAATTTAATATCTAATTAGAGCAAGGCTAATATATTTTGAAATGAGTGGGGAAGACACACGCCTCTGTTGCATATTTGCTACAGTCGTTAATCTTACCTGTAAAGCAGCATTGAGAGGTGTGCAGTAGGTGTGGCTGGTCTGTATGTTTTTAATAAGAGAAGGGTTACTGCATAAGAAAAACATAAAAAGGAGAGTTAAATGCAACCAACTTCTGTGCGAGTGTTTCAAGCATGTAATGCTTCCTCCCACACCAGAAAACTAGAGCTGAGACTGTTTTTCCACACAAGTTCTCTTTCGCATCTCTCTTCTTTTTTTTTTTTTTTTTTTTTTAATTTAAAGAAAATAGCTGAGTTTTCGGCTATGGTTATTATATTTGCCTTTACTAAATAAGGAACATCATTATCTCTCGACGTTACCTCGCCATGTGTTCTACTACCCTGCGTTAGTAGCACATCTTGGCATCTCTGCTCATTTTAGCTGTGTTCAGGAGAAATTCTCCAATATTCGTCATGTCTGGGAGCCAGTTACCATGTAATGGTCCATCAAGAGGAGGCTACGATCAAAAGCATCATGGGACATTTTAAATACTACTTCATGCAAATCATTCTCCAAGTTGCTGGCAGCAGAGTCCCTCGCCATGGAGCAGGGGACTGCCATGCGAGAGGATTTGAGCTGTGTTATTTCCTGCCAGGCAAATGTCCCCGGCGAGGGGCTGCCTACACCATCGCCCCAAACACTTTGGAGTTGTGGGCACGGAGACAGAACGGCAGGTACTGCTGCACCACAGTGAAGTGGTACAGACCATGCAAAACAACACGCTGCCCTAAAGGCCATTTTAAGAAAAAATATTCTGATGTACTCTTTTGGACCCTTACTTTAGTCATCTTAACTTTATATAAAGGGCCAGATTTGAGGAAAATGAATGCCAAGCATATCCGCTCTCTTTAGTGGGCATCCAAGTATCACTGGTTCCATCAGAGAAGAAAATAATTTTTTGTTAAAAATCATCATATTCAAACTAGATTAAAAGTGCCAGTGCAAAAAATCTCCAAAAAGTTTTATCGCTCACTGGACATATTTATTTTTGTTATTTTTCACATGGGAATAAACCATGTGAGAAGAGTCTTAACTGAACCCCTCCCACAGGGACCAGCAAGGATCAGTTGTCCTGGAGAGATGGCCTTCGAGTAAAGGTCAAAGAAAATTGCTTTGGGAACCCCAGGAATATTTGTGTGTGGTTGCTGTAGACACAGGATGGCCTGTTGATCATAATCTTTACAGCTGGTCTCACTGCACTCTCAAAGTTTTTAAAGTTAATTCAGCATTTCTGTTTTATAAGCACCTTACTCTATTTCTGATTAAGAGCTGCAAAACAGAGCATACACTGAAAGCAAAGGAAAATATCAGAATTAAAACTTATCTGAAGCCTTTCCTGGCATATACCTGTTTTCCTGACAGGTCTACAGCAGCGTATCTGCACTAGCGTGGATAATTATTTTAGCCTACATTGCACTATAAACAAATGCTATAACAAACATGTCAAAGTAGAGTTATTACTACAGGCATTTGGATTATCAGAGCAGGACACACAAAATACACATAACAACCAAAAATTTAGTTTCTTTAGCAGCAAAGGTGATGTCACTATTTCGTGAAATGCAAGTCTACATGAGATGGGTAAATCATGCAAAGCAAAGCAACAGCAGAAAAAAAAAATTAAAGCAAGTAAAAGCTCTTACTGTGCAACAAGCTCGCCAAAGTTTTCATCAGGGCAGTATTTTCGAGGACGGCCTCGTTGAATATGACGGCCACGTTTAAACTCTTCATCATCAACAGTCCAAAAGGACCCAAACTCATCCTCTACTCTGATAAAGCACTTATGCAGTGAGAGGTTGGTGCGAATGGCACCCTGGGACAAGAGCAGCAGCAAAGGAGATGAAGTGGAAACAAAGGGACACGGGATCGGGGACAGAACAGACATCAAATACAGGGAAAAGGAAAAAGAAAATAAAATGCAATAAGCATAAGCAAATGGTTTGTGAGGGTTAATATGCATTGCCACCTAAAAGCTACTAGCATGTGATGCAACAAACACCAAGCAAGCAGGGTCAGGGTACTGGTGGGCATACAAACAGTAGTGATGAGATGTTTGTCTTGGTTTCCCTTAACTGAAACAATGCGCAACCACCTGTGGTTGGTCTAACACCAGCTAGCAGCCAAAAGCCTCTACGTTAAACTGTAAGCATGATCCAAGCTAGGCTAAGAAGTTCAAACATGGTGGACATACCCACTGATCTTTTGTGGCCTTCGTTTTTGGAACTCTAGTTCATCCACTGTCCATACTGCCCCTTTAACGTTTTCTACTCGCACAAAACACTTGTGAAGACTAAGATTATGACGCACTGCATTCTGCAGCAAGTATAAAAGAGAAAACATTCAAAAACTTTCTATGAGAAAATGCTCATCATTGTCCAAGAACAGCAGCACAGTCAGCTTGACAGTCCTCATTTTGCAATGTTAAGCCCCTTCCCCTCCCCGCACCCGCTTGCTTTCCCCGTCTCTTTACATCTTATTTTGCAAAGACAAAATATACACGAAAGCTTAAACCCAAGATTAAAAATTCGTTATTCTTATCAATTATCCCCAGTGTGAATAAGAACAGCCATCATTTTAAGCATGCACATAATACAGCACATTTCATACAGAACACAAGAGGAACATTGCTTAGACATTTTCAAAACAAATATATATGCTCTGCAAAGAGAAACTTCTCCTCTCCTGCAAAAGAAAGCAGTTAGAAAGAACAGAAAGGATTTCACATAAGTACAGACGGCTCAATTTAGCAGAGAGGCACTGGAGCTGGTGTTGCTGTGGTTTCCCACAGCTGGGCTAATGTGAATCAGGTGCTGAACCTCCATCCACACCCACGGCACGGACCAAGGGCTCGGCAGCACCCCACCGGCCAGCACGGCACCGACTCCTGCCTCCACGGCTTGCTCTTATATGGAAGTTGGCTCCTATTTCTGGCAGACTACTGTACTGACTGATCTGAGGCTCTGCCAAGTGAAAACATGAGGAAGGCTCTCCGAAACAAAGTGATAATATCCCCACAGCTCATCACCCAGAGGGACCTGCGCTCATGGCATCCGATGCTCAGACGTCCTCTCTGCAGCTCGGCGCTGGGGAAGGATGAGCCCCACCAACCCCTCCGATGTGCTCCGACCTTTGCTGCAGCCAGACATAATGAGACACCTCACTTTGTCACGGCAAGCTGTGTGGCTTTTCTGTCCCCGTTCCCTCTGAAACGTTGCTGAGAGCCTCGCTATTCCTCAAATGGAGTGCCATGCTCCTTCCCCGTTTCGTGAGCTTTCTGAGCAAATACTCTACTACAAAGCCACTCAGATCTGTACATGGAGCTTGTCCCCAGCACTGCTGAAAGAGGCTTGGTAAACAGGGAAAACAGAAGAAGCCATTTGCTGAAAATATGCAGGCGAACAAACTCCATCCATCATCACTGGCACCATTGATTTAGTCAATCTGGTTGACTCGTTAGCAGGCACAATGCCAGCCAAACACATGGCCTGGGTCTAGGCAACCAAGAGACTACAATTTTTTTTTTCCCTTCCCTCGTTGTAGTCTTTTTTTTTTTTTTTTTTTAATGAACATCGGGTCTGGATGGTGAAAGGGAGCTCTAATCATGAATGTCTAAATCACTGTGCAAACAAAGGGTACGCACAGTACATTTGTCATGTAAATTAAGAGGCAGTGGTGTGTGTGTGCCTGGGAGGGGAAGGCTAAGAGTCTTCTGCTACTTTTCCATTTCTCTGCAATCGCTAGCGCAGTCCCCACGCTCCCGGCCCTGGTACAGAGGAAGATTCAGGGCTCGAACTGCCTTTGCTCAACAGATGCTTGAGGGCAAATGTGTCTCCTATGGCTGTAGGTGCCTGATCCCAGCATTTTGGCTTTTCCACGCTGATCTGCTTGTGAACTGGTGGAAAAATAAACTTTGAATATGCTTTTCCTCTCAGCAAGTCAGAAATCTACCAGAAAGTCAACCTGTCCATCAGGGCTCTTTCCTTCTTCCCTTACCTTCTTCTGTTCTTTTTTTTTTTATTTTTTCCCCTCCCACCTCTTCCAGATTTCACTACTTCGGAAATTTTTGGCAAAATCCCTGAATTTGAGGTGAAGGAAAAGCATGCAAACGCCCCACACCTTTTGGGCTAAAATCAGCCAGCTCAGCAACTGTTGGTGGGTGCCGCACTAGTGCAACCCGACACAGGGCTGCCGGCCCACATCTGGGTAACTCAGGCAGTTTCCTGTGAAAATGGGAACACTGTCAAGTCTGGAGCAAAATGTAAGAATAATAACGCTGTTTCCCCCAGTGAAAGCTGATCTTGTAGTTCATACAGCAGTTGATCAAACACATACAGCAAAGTTCAGCGAAGGGAGTCCTCAGAGTTTGTAAACAGTCTCTAAATACATGGTTGAGGAGAAATATTTGTGTTCTTCTTTAAATAAATTTTATGCTGGAGAAATACTTTACAGTCTGTTCTTGTTCTCTTGAATTCAATGTGCAACTGATGTTCAAGGCTGCTGGATCGGGCTCTTGCTGGATATGTTGAGACAGACACGTTGAGTATTTGCAAGACGTCCATGAAACGCTGCCCTCACTTTCTATTTTCCATGTGATCACTTATTTAAGGAATTCATGGCAGAAAAAAAATTGTTTTGTTTCCCCTGCCTCTGGATACTGGCTATCTAACAGTTCTATTTGAACAATACCCCAACGTTTCGGAGCCACACCTGCAGCTTGTGCCTCATGGCTGCGACTCAGTGCCAGCAAATTACTCCAAAAAATAAAAGCAAACAGACATTGCCTCTGATCTGTCAGAACCAGTTCACAGTGCTCCCCCAGCAATCAGCTTAACAGAAAAATTAGGAGCTATTATTGTAAGATTATATATTTACCTTGTTAAAAATATTTGTATGCAAGCCACTTTTGCAGAAAAATTACCCTGAACATGCTTGAATGTAGTAAATGAAAGGGTTTGTTATTTTAATAAGTGCTCAGGCTCTGCTGGTACTGCATTTTGGGAAAGAGGTTCATTTTTTAAAGGTCTTTATTCCTCCACTCTTCTGTGTTTTTGAAAGAGGGCTCAGGAAATCTTGCCCACACCAAACCCTGACCCTAAACTTGGGGAACACTGACCCAAACGCCCCCTAAGCATAAGCCGAAGGTGAACGCAAATCATCACGTATACGTTCAAATTATTCAGATTCTGCAATTAGCCCCTTGTGCTTGTTCTGCGCCCCGTGGGCTTCCCGTCATGCCAATCCAGAGCTGCATTTTCATCCCTGCTGTTCCCGAAGGCTGGCATAAATCTGCGCAGTCTTCAGCACGAAAACCTGCATTACTTCAAGCGGTTGCCAATTTTGCTAGCGCTGGTGGAACCTGGGGGGAAGCTTTTCTTTTTTCCCTGTTAAGTGAAGCAGGACCTGGACACCTGAACTAGGTCAGTGTCCAAGAGGGGTCTCCAACGGTACTTGCCTCCTCGGGACACACCTTGCCCTTCTGCGAGCCCAGCAGCTGCCACAGCTCAGCCTCTCTCCTCCTCTGCTGAAGCACACTGTCAGTGCACATGGATTTTATGTGATGCACAGAGCTCATACCTAAAACTAGCCTCACAGGAGATACGGCCAGGACTGCCTGCTGCCTTCTTTCACTCCCCCCTCTGCTTCCCTTCCCTTTGCTGCTGGAATTAAATAGGATTTTTACTTCAGCACCCACACCTGCAGCTGCTGAAAAGTCCTACTGGAACCATTCCAGCAGCAAAAGACAGGCAGGTCTAAAAGGATCTTAAATCAAGGAAAGTTAATTTCCTTTCTGGATAGTAAGGAAGCTGCAAAGTGAAACACTGCTCATGTTTTCCAACTGCAGTGAAGAATCAAAGCAGCAATCACAGAGACTTTTCCTAAACGCTTCTAGACCAAAGTTGAAAATGTACAAAATTGTGCTGGGATATGAATTAAAAGCAAAACAGGCTACTAAAACCCAAGCTAACTTCCAAGGACCATTTTTAGCTCAAGACAGGACAAACAGAAAGAGCTGATGTAACAGCATATATGGGATATACTCAATCCTACCTGGTCATCTGAAGTTGTTTGAGAGCAACAGAGTTGTGTAGATTAAGAGAGACTCGAAGTACCAGGGATGCAATTTTTACGGCGATACAAGATCCTGTTATTTAATTCAGTGATCTGTAATTGCACCAGCTTCAGAAGCCAGCATGTCTATTATAATGCTATATATAAGGGAAGGAGTGGCCCCCTCCCAAATAAAATAAAATTAACTCCCCAGACCTCTTATCTAACAATATCTGAGACAGTTATGGTAGGAAATTGAAGTGCAAATAACCGGTTTATTTCTGTTAAACACATTCCTTATTGTGGGGCTTGCTTCTTGCGTATTATGCTCAGTAAGCTTCTGCGTGAGATTAAAAAAAAGAAAGGAAGTTTATAACAGTGTAGTTAAGAGTCAACTGACTGAGGAAAGAAATCCACTGATCTATATAGATCCTAGGAAAAAAGAGCAGTTGTGATTACAGTCTGCGTGGCTAAAAAGACAGTGTATCTTCTAATGACACAATAACTTTACTGCTTTTTTTTTCTTTCCTAATACGTTCCAGCTGAAGGGCTTGAGTTTCACTGCTAGCAGCAACCACACAGAGGAACTCGTGGCATAATCACAGAACATAAAAGCCAATAATGGGGATTCAATTAGTGGTTTTCAAAGGCAGAAGAATTTTTCTGCCAAATATCAAATTGTTCCTGCAGATAAGGCACCCAGTGTGTGTCAAAACTGCCGATCTAAATTTTCATGTCCACATGTTGTTACAATTTGTTATGTCATCAGCAATGTCTATTCTGTACATGTCAGATATCAAAGGCGAGAGGCATAGGCGGGCTAAGGCTTACCTTCCACGTCGCCGCGTTGCGTCTGAAGTAAGCAAACATTCGCGTGAACCAGTTGTAGATTTCATTTAGTGTTAGCTGTTTTTCTGGAGATTCGAGGATGGCCTTGTGAAGCAAAGTGATTATAAGATCAGTTATGAGCACACCAGTACAGAATACGCTCACAGTTTTACTTCACCAAATACAAAAAGGAAAGAAAGGAAGAGAGAAAGAAAGAAAGAAAGAAAGAAAGGAAGAAAAGAAAGAAGAGATTTGGAGGAAAAAATCCAAAGGAGGGTTTTCATAATATGAACTAAGATTAATGGCTGTATTTAACAGTTCAATGGCAAAATTCAAAATGGAATTATCTAATTGTTTTGAGTTTTTATTTCTGTTTCCTTACAGAAATATTAATTTATTAGTCATTCATAAAGCAGAATCAAAGAGAAATGCAAAACATTTCACTAGCTGATTAAAGCTCAGTAATTATTTAGAGCTCAGATTAATTCTAGGGATCAGAGATTACTGTAGCTTGTGATAATTGACTTGCCATCTTTAAACAGGCTCATTTTCACTGTTGTGTGAAATGAATTTCCTAATAATCACATCGTATTGTAATACTTAATCAAAAGCAATTATGTTATATATTGCAGTTCTAAAAACCCTTATAGTAAAGGTTTGAGCATTTGAGCACGCTTACATACCAAAGGTTTGAAAATCTATTTAATCCAGAGTGCGCACATATATAGCAAGGTATTTTTTTTCTAATCCAAATGCGTGTGTTTGGCTCATCTTACCTGTCTAATTAAAGATGCATACGTGAATGGTGGTCTAACTTCTGCGTTCTTATAAAATTCTTGGTTCTGGGCAATATCTGCTAAATAAGAGCAGTTGTTCTGTTATCATCACAGCCTGCCACCGTGGGGCTGCAGGCAACAGCAAGCCGCCCCACCAAAGGGGCTGTGTCATCAGAACCCCTTTACCTGAAGAAATGGGGACGTTGTATTTATCCGAGTACCGCCTCCGGATGGGTCCAACATTGTGCATGCTCGTGGTAGTGATGACTGACGGTCCCTGCGTGACGGGAGTGATGGGCGCAGTCGGGGTGGTGGGAGTATGAGGTAAGCTCTGCGGAGACGCCTCGGATGCAGTCTTGGAAAGCGTGACGCTCGATACCAGATTCAGCTGCGGAGGGAAGGACGACGATTTCGTTACAAACGGCATTTCTGTCTAATTAAGGGCTGCAGAGAAAATTCTCGATAACGGAGTCCTCCTCAGTTCAAAGCAGACAACACAGCCCGAGCGCTTGCTTCGGCACAAAGTGCTGTTGTAACATCTCCATTAGGAGCCATGAAAGGGAAATAAATACATACATTTCCGAACAGATTTTAAAAAAGAGTAACGTAGCCTGCTGCCAGAACTACATACCATGGATTTTTATCTGACCTTAAAACAAGATCTCACAGAGTACGCAGTCATTTTAATATTTTATTTTTGTTTCATTGTTTTAGTCTTAACCCCACACATCTCTTATTTCCATGCTATCATTATGCATGACTTCTAATCAGTCTTCTTAGATATTTCATTGAAGGCATCAGGCTTAAAATAAAAGGCAAGACTTTCCTAGGGATGTACTAGGGAGAAGCGCAATCTCTCTCTTCAGCATTTGGGCTCCCCCCGCCCCCCCCCTCCGTTCATCCATTTTAAAACCAAAGCCAGGAGAAGGTTAACACTGGAATAATTTAATTAATCACACTGCATGAAATACTGCAAGCATTCAGCCCAGCAGAAGTGGCACCACTCTTTTTTTTCTGCTAGGACAGAAGGCATCAGCATTACCTGCACGAAGCCCAGTCCCGGACAAATGGCAGCTGGCCACAGTGGGCTGTAAAACACAATTGTCTCCAGGACTGTGTATCAAACCCAGACCCAACTCAAGTGTTTTTGATACACAACCCTATTTATATAATCAGCATCCACATTCCTCCCCGACCCTTTCTTTCTGCCCTAAGACGTCCTTTGAAAGACGATGCTCCATCTCAATAGGTCACTCCTGCTGAAGTATTTTAAACAAACAATTTGATCTCTTAACAACAACATCAGAAAAGATGACTGAGGAAAGGGCTCTTTGACTACTTTCACATTTCCTTCCCTTAGGCAGTTTTGCAAATAATATTGGCGAAATCCTGACCCCACTAAAGTTGGTAGCAAAATTCCTACTGAATTTAACAGGGACAGAATTTTACAACTTTTGTTCATGATTAAAATTCCTTTTTGCTGGACATTAAACCTTTTCAGAGAAAGGCAAGGTGCACTACTCAGCTATGCCCTCAAATATCGCATGTTTATCCATAAGGTACTGTATTAATTTTCCTTGTATGAAAGTAACCAGATAAGAAAACTCCTATTAGCACCCTCATATGAGTTAATAGCCACAAATAACGTTTCTTTATAAAAATAATGGGATTTATCCAAAACAAAGGTAGTGGAAAATAAAGGGCTCTAATATTATAGAAAGGATGCCAACACAAAAAGCTCACTGCCCCCAGAAAGGGCACAGATGAACAACAGATAAACTGTGATTACTTTTCCCTCCCGACAGCAAGGCGAGGGAAGCCCCAGCCACAACCACTGGGTCAGTGCACCGGCACCTCAAGCACTGCTCCAAGGACGGGAGGCGGGGAGCTGCAGACCTGCAAACACCCATCCTTCTGTGCAGGTGCTTACAAATATTTAACACTTTGCGGCAAAGCTGGAAAGCGTGAACCCAGAGAGGGATCGTGAACGGCGGTGAAATATGGGTATTGATCTCGCAGAGCCTCCCGCACCGGCGTACGCCGCTGAGCGCAGCCTGGAGGGCAGCACGCCTGTCCAGCGCTCCGCGGCACCGGGCGCTGCCGCCACGTGCTGCCCACCAAAGCCTGGTCCGTTTGTTCACTGGTGATTTAAGGACCCTGATTAGGGATGTGTATATAGTAATGTCTCCCTGTTATCCATCTATCCATCTATTACATATGATAAAAGGACCAGAGACGATAATAATAGTAGAACTGACAGGTCGCACCATGAAATTAAATCTACTGTATTTTATCTCAGTTTCTAAATGGACATTTTAACAGTCCAATAACTGCGAGCAGAACTGCATCAATTTTAAGTGCCCATCTCTAGCGCAGGCTCGGCAGCCGGGCCCTCCTGTTGGAAAGATCACTGCTCATGCTTCATCATTACAGCTCCAACTACTCCATTTCAAAAGAGTCCCCTTCCTTTTTTAGTGTGTAAAAACTTAACATTTAATCTGTTTCTACTAGGGAACTGTGAGAAAGGATCCACAAAGGTCAGCGTTCCCTGCTTAAAGAATTTGAATTGAGTTAAATTTCTTTAGGCTTTTCAGCGTAGGTAGCAACTAGGAATAAACACAGAAGAGGACGAGCAAAGGGGGGGGGCTTTAACAGGCTTGACAAATGACACTGCGATTCACACCCACTGCTGGGCTGCCACTAATAAGCTACAGAGGAAGCAGCCAATCTCAGCTAATTACCAGATAAAATTGTATTGTAAGGACTCTAATTAGGAGATGCTTATGGAGGTGATCTAATGATTAAACGCTGCATCCAAGTGACCCCACCATCAATGTGCAGTGGTGCAAGATGTCACCGGAATATTTTGTAGAAACAGTAATTTTATTTCAAGGAGGGGAGGCAGTAATATTTGTAATAATGGCTATGAGGTAAACTAATTAAAAGACAGTTCCTAAAGGAAGACTGTGGCTTTGAGCAGCTGTGGCCGTTCCAAAACAAAGTGCCAAATCTCAACAGAGGAGCTGCAGTCAAGTGGAAAATTTCTGCCTGACCTCTGCTCTCGCTATTAATTCGCAGGAAAACTAATGACACATATACATATTCCCACAAAATTGTTCTAATTGCTAATTTGCCAAAGGAGCCCAGTTTCCAAATTAAACATGACTGCAGTCTGTGAGGAAAGAGAGAACAAAAAGCTGGAACGCAGTGAGTCTGCTGTGTTTCACCTCCGACGACCATTTGTGAGCCTGAACCAACAAGTTAATGAAACACGACCTTGTCGATCGCTAGCGAAGTTTTTCCCTTTTCCGTGTTTTATTTGATGACACTCTCCTCTTCCAGCCAGGGTCCGATCCCTGCCGGTGCTGTTACCAAAACACAAGCTAGGGCAAGGGAGGAGAGGGCTGCACTCCCTCCACAGACCTTCACTGCTGCTTTCTTTGTTGCATCTATAGCATAAAGACTGAAAAACAGGCTGTGAATTAGAGCAGAATAACAAATTATGAATGGTGTTGGTTTTGTTGCCATCTTGAATTATTAATATGAATGGTAAACTATTAAATCTTAATATTGGCGTGAATAAGAAACGTGAAAGTGGCTGTGGACGACTGTGCAGGGCAAAGATCAGGGAGGGACCAGGCTGGGAGGGTTTCTTTTCCTGATGGAAACTTGACACGGTTTCTCCCTGTTTGCATTTTCTATTTAAAAACAAGTTACTATGATTAGAAAAGTTGTTCGTGTTGGTATTTTGTACATAGCCTGCTTCCCACATACAGTAATTTTTGGATGAGGTATCACTGCTGTCAGAGGGGAGGGAGCCTAAGTCACAGAGTTAGCACTTTAATGAGCAAGGACTTTTGCACTGCAGTAAGGCACAATGTGGGGCACTCTGCAATCATGCCAGAGTACAGCCCTTGTGCCAAAGAGTTAAATGTTTTTGCAATGTTTGTACTGGGGATATGGGGAAGGAGGATTTTCTCCAGCCTCAAAAAAAAAAATTAAAATAAAGTCATTTAAAAAAAATCCCCAAAACAAGAAGAAAAAAACAACAGAAAATCCGCTGAAGCCCACAACAGTTTTAGGTCCTAAAATTCTGCAAATTCTATCACTGAACCTTGTTGGGTGCTTTGTTCAGTCTTGGGCTTTGAGAACACTTCCTCATACTGTTTTAACTTAATTAGAAATGCTGCAATTGTTGCAGCGTTCAACAACCTGCTTATGATTTTATTATTAACCTACCCTTTCAAGAAAAGAGTCATGTCTTCCTATTAAAGGTGAAGACTGAGTCATCTTCTTTTTTTTTTTTTTCTTTTTTTTCTTTAGAGATAAACAAGGCTGCGAGGTAACCCTCTCCTTCACCCTGTAAAATAGATTTCCAGTAAGTGGCTCTCCCACTAGGGCTAAGTTTGACTTCTTTTTGTGTAAACATTTTACATGACAATAGTGGCTGCACATAAAAAAGCCCCTGAAACTCTTTTAAAAGCAAAAAAGAAAAAAAAAAAATCTATTTCTAAGTGTCATGGTGGGGCCATACCCACTGCTGCAGGGCAGCAACTCCTCTGTGATGGATGCTGCTGCTCAGGTCCCAGCTGAGTTCCTGGGACTGAAACACTCTGAAGCAGAGACTCCTTTTCTAGATACTAAAGGTGGGAGAGAAAGCCAATGCTGGGCCTAAAACTTTTTCAATGCTGTGTCTTCCTCTCCCGTTTCAGCCTGGACACATTAGTGTATTAGATGCAGAGCCTGGCAGGCAGCAATCACTTAGCAGGTGTTGTTATTGGCAGGAATACTAAGGAAACCAAAGCTGAGGAGTGAGACTTAATGAAAACCAGTATATAAAAACAGCTTTTGTTGTGCTTGAGAATCTCTCTTTATTGCTGCGTATCGTTATTTTTTCGAACTATAAAGTACGGCTACAGCAGCTAAAATGCTCAGTCATTACCTCAACAGTTAAAAGACTATTTTTTTTAAAATGCTTTGTTATTACAGTTGCTAAAAACAGTATTTCAAAACAATCGTAACTGCTATGGTTAGGGTAAAAAAATACATTAAAGAAGGGATATCTAACAGTGCATTTTATTTAAAGTGCCAAAAGTTTCTTTAAAAGACTTCTGTCTATTTTTAAAAGATGGCTATAGCACCCAGTATGCAGAATTACTTGTTGGTTGATGCTTTTTCCTTTTCCTTCCCTTCCTATGAACTTCAACATAAATTAATCCAAAAAAAAGCAAGCACATTTCCATTTCAACCTATTATGCTGATCACTAACACCAATGAAAATAGCATGTAGGGGAAGGTACCTTAATAGCAAAACCAGAATGACAATTCTTGAGAAATCGTTGTTCTGGCGTTTGTGTTGTGGGGGTTTTTTCGGTTTTTGTTTTTTACCTTGAAAAAAATTCAGCTTACAAAAATATGTCATGGCATATTCCTTCAGAGACAGCTTTGTTCTCACTTTATTCAGGCCCTTTAAGTCTCACCAAAACAACACACGTAGAAGCAACAGGAAAAACTTTGTGTGTTCCAAGTGTTAAGCTGTGAGATACTTCCATTTCAAGTGCCGCACTGTTGGCCATTTTAATTATGAAGTTGGAGATATTTAAAGATGGTGCTGAGCACTGCCCCAGCTCCTGATGTGCTCTCCCTCTGCAGCCACCCTCCTGTCTGTCCAGCAGCTCCCCGGGAGCAGGGGAAGACCGGCCCTTTGCAGTACACCAGACAGCAACAGCAGCTGTCCGCGTACGTACCTCTCTGCCAACGGCCTAGGCCATCCACCACTCCAATACCCAAGAACGTGCTTAAATGTCAGTGGGGTTAATAGGACTGGAGAGCTTTACTGACAGATGTCTTGGTGGGCTGGTGTAGTGCAGTGCACACACAGGCCACTCCACCTCCCTTCCCAAGGTCAAAATTACTTCAGGAGCTAGAGCCACCCAAAGGTGGGGTATGCTGGATGGATGTGGCTAGACTGGACAAGCAACCCCTCCCGAAGCGGGGCGAGTTTTGAATTGATGCACAACCACCAAGAACCTGGCTGTGGTTCAACTGATCCGACCTGCTCCAACCCCGCCTGCTCAGCTACTGCCTGAAGCCCAAAAGGCAATGACGGTACCAATGGTCAGTGTGGATTACGAACGGCACGTGGTTAAACACAGATGGCTCAGTCACCAATTTTACCTGCCAGGAACGAAATAGTTTAAAAACAAGCATTAAGATCCTTTAAGCAGAATAAAAACATTTTCTCAGTCATGAAAAGGCTGTAATTTTAAATCCCAATTCACTGCTATGTTTGGATTCGCAGCTGCTCTTTCCTTTAAAATCACCAATGTACCGTAATATATTAATTCTAACATACACCTTGCATTAGTTATGTTGGAAAAAAAATTTAATTACTGGATGTAAAGAATACTTTGCACTGCAATAATGGTCATCAGATCTTTTTACCAAAGTCCTATCCCACTGAGTTAAAAGGACTAGGGTCTAGCACAGTCTACGCAGTGCCTGTGTATTTTTTTCACTAGGAAAGCACAATTTATGCAAAACACTATACTTCTACATTTTATAATTAATTTTCAAATGCTTCACCTATACATATTTTAATAATTTCTGATTTATCAGATGGTATCTATAATAAATTTTTCTATATTTCAATAAATGAAAAGAAGGCAGTTTCAATCCAACAACAGAGTGCCACACAATATAGGCCTGTCAGGCACCAATTTTTACTTCTAACATGTAAGTTAAAGGATAAGGAATTTATAATGCTGCCTGTGAACGAAACCACTTTTCATACACAAATGTGATCTTTTTTTTTCCAAAGGGTAATACAACAGTACATTTACATAAACTAATCCAAACAATCTATGTATTTGACAATGGCAAACCTCACACAGACTGCCTATTGTTGGTTTACATCTTGGAGTTCTTTATGTTGGCTTGTAACACTGCTCTAGCTGTCAAAGGTTTGACTTGGACTCTAAATAAATGGTTATAGAAGTGCTGTGCAGCGATATTGGACTTCTTTGCAAAAGAAAACCTGCTGTGTATGAATTCAAAAGCTATTAATTTTTCAGTCAAAAATATTCATGCCTATTTCTTTTAATAAAGAAACACTGTGCTGAGCAACTGAGAGATAATGTTGACTAGTGGTACAGAATTTTCAATAGAGCAGTTAAAAATAAATTTAGTAGGAGGTCCCCAACAAAGCTATAATTTTCCAGAATGTAAAACATTTTTAATACTAATCAAGACAGCCCTTTTCCCCCTGCGTTCACTTTTTTTTTTCTTTCTTTTTTTTTTTTTTTCCGCTGCTTTTCCCTGTTTATTAGCTGTTAACACTAATCTTCATGGCGACACCGCCTGGTATCTCCATAGCCTACAACACCCGCGAAAGCTTCCTGCCCTCCGTGGCTGAGCATCGATCACGAGCTGCCTTGCCAAACGCTGCTTGCCTTCCTATGATTTCCTCCCTTTAGTTTTTAATCCTTCCTCCTGAGGGGCACTGCTGTTATGAAAGGCCTCAAGGCAGAGTGCTTTGAGACTCCCAGATTATTCCGCTGTTTTAATTTTTAATCCAGTAAGAGCTATAGAAACCAAACCTCCTCCCCATTCTGTTGGGTCTACATGCTTTGCCAACAATGCGCTGAAGCATTTGCATTCAGGCTGAGATGGATGTGAGGAACTAGAAGAATGGTATTTTTATAGATACTGTAAGTAGTTTCTACTCTAGAGGGCTGGTATCCACTGGATCAAGCAATTTTCGGCATCTCAACAGCTTAAATGGAAGGGTTTATACCTACCACTCAACTCTCTCCAAGAAGGTACCGAAATTTCCTGTTGACTTTGACATCTGCTCCAGTGTTGCTGAATAGCCTGCAATTTTCTGTCTAGTAGCCTCCCTATGCACTTCTGCAGCCATTTATTTCCAACTACATGGAAACTGAGAAATCCTTTTCTAGTAAAAATGTGTGCGCGAAGTGTTTAATGATTTTATGTTCTCTATCTCTGTAATGTGTTCTGTTTCAGACATTAATTTTGTCTACCAACTGCATCTTGGCAGGCTACCATATTTGCTGGGTTAATAGTCTGACTCCTTTTTATTTCTATCACCATAAATCACACATATATGGGTGTGTGTTTGCTTTATTTATAGAAAAAAAATCAGTCAAAACAGATAAACCAATACTTTGTCATTATGCTGCATCATTGCATATTGATTAAAATTGCTAGTACTAACTATAGATTGTCAACGCTCAATTAATTTTCACACAATGACTCAAAGCAAAATCAAATAAAGCCAGTGTACCTTTAAATCTTACAAATCTTAAAATCAAGAAGCAAAACACTCTCTCCATTTTGAATAATCATTGGAAGCTCCGAGGAACATTTTCAGCGTTAAGAGGTTGGGAGAAAACAACAGCTAAAGAAGAGTCATTTTGGTTAGGGAACGAGATGGTGGATTTGTCTGGGTTTGGAGGTACCCAGGAGTTGGCCTGGGCTGCAAAGCCACTTGCTTCCCCCACAGCCCCTTTTTTAATGGGCAACCTGAGGCAGAGGTTTCCCTTCTCAGTTTCAACAGTATAAAACCTGATACTGGTAACTGTGATTATCATCAAAACATGCAGCTAGAGTCTCTTCTACTATAAATGTCTGTCAGACAGGGAGAAAGCAAAAAAAATATACTAAATATAATTTAATTACATCTCCTTCCTAACACTTCCTAAGATTTCACACAAGTTAGACTGATGCAAAGCGACTTACAGGCTAGTATGTGAGGCCAGAAAGAGGCCTAATGCATCAGCTTTAGAGCAAAACTGCTTTCAAACTCCCTGAAGAGAGGGGGACGACAAAGCCTGGGTGCCCGCGGTGGTGCCTCCTGCAAAGCGTCACTTTGCATTTCCTCACCACGACGGCTCCGAAGCGGGCCATGCTTTGCATCACGCGCTCCGGTGGGTTACAGGAAAGAGAGGTTTGTTGTGAGGTTTTGTTTGCTCTCGGCACAGTTGGGTACTTACGGGCTGAGGGGTGGCTTTTGGTTCAGTTGACTTCACATGCAGGTGTGTCATCATGGCTTGCAGGCGCTCTTTATCTTTTGCAAGCTGAAAGGGGGAAAAAAAAAAAATCCTGTTACTCATACAAATAAAACCCAGCCACTGCTTATTCCTAATTAAACAGCTGCCACCGAGGCATGAGACAGAAGAGTTTTATTGCTGAGTAGTTTGGAAATTGTATATGGTCTATTCGTGAGGTAAAGCTAACGCGTGGTGCTGGGTGTCACTATTTCCCAAAGCAAAATGCATTAGTCCTCGAGCGAGAAGAGCTAGACCTGCCGGCACCAAGAGCTTCACTCTAGCCCTGACAGCTAAAAGACAACAGTGAATCATGTTTATTAACCAGCCCCACTCCAGCTTAGGAGGCATAGCAGAAAGCAAGCGAGGCAGAGGCTCTGAGATGCATTTGCCTCCTTTCAGACCAGAAAACAAGCGGCACAAATGGACCGTGGCTTTTACGTCACGTACAGGCTTTGCGGCATATGCAGCAAGTGTGGAGACAGCAGTGGTTAAACCACACAAGGCACCTCCACGGGGCACAGCCGGTGGCCTAGGTGCTAGAAAACGCCCTGCTTTTCCTTGAGGTGGCACAGTCCCTTGGTGGGTCACCTTGGGCTGGCAGGCTGGGAATTTGAGCAGGAGAACCCAAGTGTGGGGCAGGAGCAGCAGTGCGAGTTGACAGCATCCTCTTGGTGTACACCTGAAGGCAGCAGGAACTGCCCCAGAGCACTCACTGCAGGGCACCCAACGCCACAGGACCAACGCTTTCACCCTTTCTCATCGGTCACATCATGCCCAAGAGTTGGGGCAAAGCTCCTGCTCTTGATGTCTCTTACATTTTTTGCCTGAGATCTGCACGAAGCCACAGCTGATGTCTTGGGATCACACCATACACATCCTTGGCCAGGATGGCTTCCCAATGCATTTAGAAGGTACAGGCCAGACACTAAATCTCATTATTTTTGGAAACAAGAATTTTTTGTATGTGTGAATAGGACACTTTCCAGCTGCTCTTCAAAAAAAAATACAGTGGAAAGATAGTAAGAAACAATACTAATGAAAAAAGGGTGTTATTAACCTACACGTCCAATGTAAAGGCTCCTGTTTCTAGCAGGGCTTGGATCAGGTTCTTACAAATGACAATTTTTGCAGAGCTGAATTTTTGCTTTAGACAAGCCAGATTCCTGGTGCCAAGAGGAGAACTGTGCTTGCATTCCAGCAAAACTTTAAACAACCTGCCCACCTTATCACCATCATCTGTTTGTAGCAGTAAAGTTGGCCTAAGTGTATATAAAAGGAGACTTGGTCATAAATCCCCATTCATAACCTTACAGTCAAGGTTGTCTTGCTCTTCACAAGGCGAGGGGTTTCTGACCATGCCAGAAAGGCGTCATGATGGGATAAAACTTGGCACACGGGTTTCCAAGACAGGAATTAAATAAAGGAAAAAATGGCGTCACCACTGTGGGCTCTGGAAGTGCAAAAGCAAAATCACTGGGCTTTTCAAACGGCTGCTCTTTTCTTAGTCAAAAACTTCAATGGCAGGAGAGAAAACCTGACACCTACAGCACATCTCCTGCAATCTCATCACCAGATCTGCACTGGACTTCACAGAAGACCAAAGGGCAACAATGGGCTCTTATCGTAATGCTGCAGCAGAAACTTCTCCCTCAGAGAGTCCTCTGAGGACCTCTTCAGAGAAAGGAGAGATCTCACCCCTTCAGCTGCTGTGAGCTTCACACAAAACAAATTAAAACCGAGAAATAGTTGTACTCTCAGTGCAGCTCTGTTGTGCAATCTCTTATTCGTAGCAGTCACTGGGCACACAGGCTGCTTGGCGGGGTCATCTGTGCATTAAATTTTGGGCTGCAGGCTACTGCAGAAGAACAACATCTTCTAGCCAAAATAAATAAAAGGCAGGCACCTGAGAGCTTCCTGCCCGTACCAGTGCAGCGGCAGGAGGGAAAGGCACCCGGGCAGCACGGGGCACACCCTGCAGTGCTTCCTCTGGGCCCCCTCGGCAGAACGGAGCAATGCTCCTCCCTCCAAACGGCCGGGGTCCTTGTTTGTAGTGTTTTCACTCATCATCTTAGCAATGCTTTTAATGCCGTTTCTGGTGGATGGAGGTTATTAAAGATCCTCTCGACATTTCAGGCAGACACACGCTAGCATTTTGTCATAGTCTAGGAATTCAAACACTCACCCAGTTAGGCAGGAGTTTAAATTATGAAAAATAGAGGTCTCTCAGTTTCAAAGCACTGAAGAGAAGTAAAAAAATCTGAAGAATTTCTTTAAACTGTTTTTCCCTTAGGTCAGGAAGCAATAGTGATATAAAACTAGAATGTCACTAGTAGCCTCTCTGGTCAGCAGGGTCATACAAAAGAAGCCATGAGGGCTTGTTTGGTCACCGATGGGAGCAAATTCTCACTGGTGGCACTCACTGGAGTGCAGATGGTCGAGAAATGGGGATTACTAGTAGATATGCAGAAAAATGCTCTTGATCTACTGATTGTGTTCTTGGGCAGGGACTGTTTCGCTATGTATGAAAGGATCTGCTCTGTACAGGGGGTCTGAGGACTATAATAAATACAGCCCCATCTCTGAAGCCTCATTCTTTTCCCCATATTCATTTGGAAAGCTCTGCATGGTGGGAATTTTCAGATGGTCACCCAGTTCTGCATGATAAGGCTGATTTTGTGAGGTTTCCCTCCCCTCTGTGGGGTACAACTATGATGTAGGTGCCTAACTGTGGTTCAACAGAAAACACATCCAGAGCAAGGCACATACTTTGCAAACTTGGACACCAAGACACAGGCCTTGCCCCAGAGAGGTTAAATCCTAAAACTACACAGGTAGGAAGGCAGGAGAGGGAAGGCACAGGAAGCACAAGCCAGAAGGGGCTGAAGGCTGGGGGGACAGCATGGGAGTCTGGCAACCAAGGAGCAAGAGAGGAGGCATTGGACACAGATGATGGAAAAATTGCAGAGGAGGAAAAACAGACGGAAAATAGTGACAAGGAGCGGGAATATGAAAATGGAAAGCCAGCAAGGGCATTCAACAGGAGCAACGTGGCCACATCAACAAGAAGGGGAGATCACTTCAGCAGCAGGATTTTGGACAGACCAAGGACAAAGGAGAAGGAAGCCAGTCATGGGCAATGCAGGAGACAACCAAGACACAGCCTCTTCCCTCCTGTCACATGCCTGGCTAGGCTGTGCATGAGAAGGGTTTAGGCTCCACTTCTCAAGAGTGTCAATGGATGCTTTAAGAAAACAGGCCCAAGCAATGTTTTGACTACACTGAAAATGGCCACCTGCCTTCATTTTCTCCCATTAGGAGGTAACTTTTAAAAACTTATCATAGCCTTGTTGCTGCCCTGAAATATTTTTCCACTCAAAAGTGGTGCTGCAAAATGGATGTCCTATTCCAGTTAAGAACTATCTAAGGATAGGGATATGTTCCTGTGCTTGTGTTTTACCCAGCAGCCCAATTCTCACTATTTGTAATGGCAACAAACGATCATGTCAAGATGGTTTAAACAAAGTGAAATATGAGAAAACTTCTACCTTGCCTGTGATATTTTAAGTATGTTTGTGATGGAAATGCTGAGACTAAAGTTTTGAGATACTTTGCAAAGGGGCATTTGCAATCAAACACAAACCAGATCTGACTTGTTGGGGTTTTTTTTTAAAAAAAGTTCATTTAGAAATTGTTTTCTTTAAAAGACATTACACTTATCCCTGTCTACGACACTGATAAAATTGTTGTGCGTAAAACAAGAGCATAAAATAAAAAACAAAGGCTTCCATTTGGGGCCATCACACTCAAAACCTGAAGTGCATCCCTCAAGTGGAATGAATTTGTTAAATTCTATCTCTGTCTTGATGTGGCTGCACATGCATGAAATAGTGTGGCATTTAGATCTTGCCACAGTGTTGGACCCTGAACAGCACATGATACTTCACAGCTCTACTGGAAAGCAAAGCTTCTCGCCAGTGCTGAGCACCATGGGTGAAGTGGGAAAGGCTATGGGTCCCTCTTCTACCTAGCTCACAAAACTCAAGACTGTTGGCCACAGGGCTTGTTGCTGCTACTCTGTTGGTAACTGCTCCATCGTGGGAGTATCGGGTCAGTGGTCTTAGTCCAACTGCTCCTGCTACAAGCTGGGTGCTTCAGATCACGTCACTGAAAACCCTGCTATTGGGCCAGACTTTTGTTTTATTACGGTTCTGTGCAAAAAAAGGTCGCAGCCAGATAAACTAGGTACTGGAGAACAAATCCTCATAGATATTTAGGCAGGTTAGGTTTTTTTAAGTATCAGAGAATTGATACACAGGATGAAACCAGAGAGGGAAGAAGGGAGCTCAGGTACATGTCAGAAGCAGGATCACCCTCCTCCTCCACCTACCCTTGCTGGCCAGCGCATAGATGGTCCCACTCTTGTTGTCAACATCACTGTCTAAATTAAGACTCCAGTTCATCCTACCTACTGTGCTAATGTGATTGTTAAAAACAAATCCAGAGCTTTTTGGCTCATACCACTTTGAAATGATGTTCTTCTCTCGGGGACCTTATGCTGCCTTGCCATGCAACAACTCGAAGCTAAGAGGTATTGCCCAGCACCAGACGGGTGTGAAGCTGTAACTATTAGTCACTTCTAACAATTACTAGAATGCACCACTGATAAATCTTTCAAAAATACTGTCAAGGATTTTTCCTTTTCCTTATGGAAAGGTGCTAACCAAGTATCATCTCTGTCCTGTCCAACTGTTAACACAGGGCATCCTACTGTAGATCCAGGCACAGCCACTCCTGGTGACCAGAGGAGAGAAGGATTAATGCTTTTCAAGCTGACTGTAACTGAAGAATCTAGATTTACCTTCAGCCTGAATATTACTGCATCCTGGTAAAAGATTATCTCGTATCTCAGTTTACCAGGAAGACTGCAGATATTTTTTTCTTCCTAATTCCCAAGAAACTTGTTAAAATAACAGACCATTTCTCCTAACATTTTCTGCAAGACTCTGATATTTTATGACTGGTAGTTTGATTTTTATAAAACTTGTATTAAAATAGTTTATATTGCTTCAGCTAATAGTGAAAGAGTGTCATGACCAGCGTGTTCCTCAAAGTAAAATTTAGGAAATATCTATGAAAGAAAAAGGGTAATTTGTAAGATAAGAAGATAAAAGGCATTTTTTTAAATGCTTATCTTGAAAAGTAACAACAAGAAGTTTAAGTGTGTTTTTGCTGATTTTTCTCTCCAACTATTTGAAGCTATAAATGACTTAACTCAGTAAAATTCCAAATGTAATTATCTTCTGTACTTAGCCCAAGGCTTTCCATATATCTCTACACTGCTGTCTTGCATACAAAATAGGTTTTTCAATAGCTGGTAACTATATAATGTACAACATTGTTTTAATTTCCCTTTCTTTGCTAACCTCTTGCCTACACACAGACACACTGTCAAGGCTGCCCAGCCAGAGCAGCGAGGTGCAGGAAGACAGAAAGGACTCAAAAGCATTCGGAAAGGCAGTTACACAAACAGGTCATACCTTTGCATCGCATTCCATATATTCCAATTTACCCCTTTTTGGCACTTTAAAAAAATTATTTGCTACAAATGGCAAAAAATAATAGTAATAATAATAATACATGGAGAGTATTAGTATATGAGACCACCAAACAAGCCAGGTCATGCAGCGTTTTGAAATAAACATCAACCATTTCCCCCATGTATCAACAACTCTAAATGAAGAGGACCATGTTCCGCTCACCCCCCTCCGCCCCCCCGGTGAGTATAAAAAGCATTAGATACATACTGATGGATTTCCAATCAGTCAGCCTGTTTAAGTTTCCTATTTCTTTTCAAGTTACGGTTTAGAAAAGAGGAAATGAAGCTGCAGTTTCTTTTGACGGTTTTTAAAAACTACTACAAGAAGGTTGTGAAAGCTGATTTTCAATCATAGGGGGAAAAGCAGAACTCATTTTTTATTGCTGTCGAGAATTGGATTTGATTAATACTGAGGTAATATTAAAATAAATTTTATTTTACCTGTAGCTCTAACTGCTGTACAACCTGCATTTGTACTCTACATTGGGCTGTACTTCTATCATCCAGCGCATGCTCACTGTTGAGATGTCTGTAACAATACACAGAAAATCATTAAGTGAAATGGATAAACAAAAAGGAAAAAGTAGTTACCAGGATGAATAAGCAATCTGAATGTTATCCAGCAGGTCTTCATCAGTATCTGAGATTTTAAAGATTTTTATTTTTTTCGCTCTGTCCTGCTTTGGCTCGTGTATCTTCCCATCACTCATTGTAACTTAAGCATATTTTTTCAGCAGAAAGCTCATTTGTATATAAGAGAAATTTTGCAGAACAGTTGTTTTTCCTCCATCAGGTAAATGAAAGTGAGATTAAGAAATTATAGTAAAATAATTTC